>NC_089838.1:321135204-321185204 GCF_035609145.1 Eleutherodactylus coqui | reverse complement strand
TTTTTTGTAGTTGACAAGTAAAATGTCAGATGACCCTGACGTGATTTGAACACGCAACCTTCTGATCTGGAGTCAGACGCGCTACCGTTGCGCCACAAGGTCAATGAAACTTGAGTGCTCTGACCCTGTTCAGCACTCTTTTCGATCATGTATCTGTACTGGATCATGAAAAGTCTGATTTGATTTGGATGTGATTTCTAGGCACAATCTTCTGATGTGGAGTGAAACGCACAACCGTTGCGCAACAAGCTCTTGCTGCTGCATGTCAAACTAGATGCAGGAGGCAAAAACTGGCATTGTGTGTCATGTCTACTTGCTCACTTTTGTTAAACCGTGGTTCTAATAACACGGAGGTTTCAGCTTTTGATCCCCATATGGGCTAGGTTCTCCAGCATCTGAAGTGCCGTCAAGCTATCTTTTGACAAAGTCTTCAGCCTCTTTTGGGTACCAAAAGTGGAGCCGTGATGCATGTGTATTTGAATCAAGGTTGCGTAGAGCGCAGTCATGTCACATGGCCAGTTCACTCCATTTTTTTAGAGTGTGGTGCAAATGTCATTTTCACATGCAACTTTCTGGTCTTCCATTGAGAGACGCTTATTTATGCCACAAGGTCAAAGAAGTTTGTTTTTTTGCCGTAACTCAATTCCACAGTGTTTTTGAACAATTTTTTGTAGTTGATGAGTAAAATGTCAGATGACCCTGACGTGATTTGAACACGCAACCTTCTGATCTGGAGTCAGACGCGCTACCGTTGCGCCACAAGGTCAATGAAACTTGAGTGCTCTGACCCTGTTCAGCACTCTTTTCGATCATGTATCTGTACTGGATCATGAAAAGTCTGATTTGATTTGGATGTGATTTCTAGGCACAATCTTCTGATGTGGAGTGAAACGCACAACCGTTGCGCAACAAGCTCTTGCTGCTGCATGTCAAACTAGATGCAGGAGGCAAAAACTGGCATTGTCTGTCATGTCTGCTTGCTCACTTTTGTTAAACGATCCCCACTTGAGTGCTCTGACCCTGTTCAGCACTCTTTTCGATCATGTATCTGTACTGGATCATGAAAAGTCTGATTTGATTTGGATGTGATTTCTAGGCACAATCTTCTGATGTGGAGTGAAACGCACAACCGTTGCGCAACAAGCTCTTGCTGCTGCATGTCAAACTAGATGCAGGAGGCAAAAACTGGCATTGTGTGTCATGTCTACTTGCTCACTTTTGTTAAACCGTGGTTCTAATAACACGGAGGTTTCAGCTTTTGATCCCCATATGGGCTAGGTTCTCCAGCATCTGAAGTGCCGTCAAGCTATCTTTTGACAAAGTCTTCGGCCTCTTTTAGGTGCCAAAACTGGAGCCGTGATGCATGTGTATTTGAATCAAGGTTGCGTAGAGCGCAGTCATGTCACATGGCCAGTTCACTCCATTTTTTTAGAGTGTGGTGCAAATGTCATTTTCACATGCAACTTTCTGGTCCTCCATTGAGAGACGCTTATTTATGCCACAAGGTCAAAGAAGTTTGTTTTTTTGCCGTAACCCAATTCCACAGTGTTTTTGAACAATTTTTTGTAGTTGATGAGTAAAATGTCAGATGACCCTGACGTGATTTGAACACGCAACCTTCTGATCTGGAGTCAGACGCGCTACCGTTGCGCCACAAGGTCAATGAAACTTGAGTGCTCTGACCCTGTTCAGCACTCTTTTCGATCATGTATCTGTACTGGATCATGAAAAGTCTGATTTGATTTGGATGTGATTTCTAGGCACAATCTTCTGATGTGGAGTGAAACGCACAACCGTTGCGCAACAAGCTCTTGCTGCTGCATGTCAAACTAGATGCAGGAGGCAAAAACTGGCATTGTGTGTCATGTCTGCTTGCTCACTTTTGTTAAACCGTGGTTCTAATAACACGGAGGTTTCAGCTTTTGATCCCCATATGGGCTAGGTTCTCCAGCATCTGAAGTGCCGTCAAGCTATCTTTTGACAAAGTCTTCGGCCTCTTTTGGGTGCCAAAACTGGAGCCGTGATGCATGTGTATTTGAATCAAGGTTGCGTAGAGCGCAGTCATGTCACATGGCCAGTTCACTCCATTTTTTTAGAGTGTGGTGCAAATGTCATTTTCACATGCAACTTTCTGGTCTTCCATTGAGAGACGCTTATTTATGCCACAAGGTCAAAGAAGTTTGTTTTTTTGCCGTAACCCAATTCCACAGTGTTTTTGAACAATTTTTTGTAGTTGATGAGTAAAATGTCAGATGACCCTGACGTAATTTGAACACGCAACCTTCTGATCTGGAGTCAGACGCGCTACCGTTGCGCCACAAGGTCAATGAAACTTGAGTGCTCTGACCCTGTTCAGCACTCTTTTCGATCATGTATCTGTACTGGATCATGAAAAGTCTGATTTGATTTGGATGTGATTTCTAGGCACAATCTTCTGATGTGGAGTGAAACGCACAACCGTTGCGCAACAAGCTCTTGCTGCTGCATGTCAAACTAGATGCAGGAGGCAAAAACTGGCATTGTCTGTCATGTCTGCTTGCTCACTTTTGTTAAACCGTGGTTCTAATAACACGGAGGTTTCAGCTTTTGATCCCCATATGGGCTAGGTTCTCCAGCATCTGAAGTGCCGTCAAGCTATCTTTTGACAAAGTCTTCGGCCTCTTTTGGGTGCCAAAAGTGGAGCCGTTATGCATGTGTATTTGAATCAAGGTTGCGTAGAGCGCAGTCATGTCACATGGCCAGTTCACTCCATTTTTTTAGAGTGTGGTGCAAATGTCATTTTCACATGCAACTTTCTGGTCCTCCATTGAGAGACGCTTATTTATGCCACAAGGTCAAAGAAGTTTGTTTTTTTGCCGTAACCCAATTCCACAGTGTTTTTGAACAATTTTTTGTAGTTGATGAGTAAAATGTCAGATGACCCTGACGTGATTTGAACACGCAACCTTCTGATCTGGAGTCAGACGCGCTACCGTTGCGCCACAAGGTCAATGAAACTTGAGTGCTCTGACCCTGTTCAGCACTCTTTTCGATCATGTATCTGTACTGGATCATGAAAAGTCTGATTTGATTTGGATGTGATTTCTAGGCACAATCCTCTGATGTGGAGTGAAACGCACAACCGTTGCGCAACAAGCTCTTGCTGCTGCATGTCAAACTAGATGCAGGAGGCAAAAACTGGCATTGTGTGTCATGTCTGCTTGCTCACTTTTGTTAAACCGTGGTTCTAATAACACGGAGGTTTCAGCTTTTGATCCCCATATGGGCTAGGTTCTCCAGCATCTGAAGTGCCGTCAAGCTATCTTTTGACAAAGTCTTCGGCCTCTTTTGGGTGCCAAAACTGGAGCCGTGATGCATGTGTATTTGAATCAAGGTTGCGTAGAGCGCAGTCGTCACATGGCCAGTTCACTCCATTTTTTTAGAGTGTGGTGCAAATGTCATTTTCACGTGCAACTTTCTGGTCTTCCATTGAGAGACGCTTATTTATGCCACAAGGTCAAAGAAGTTTGTTTTTTTGCCGTAACCCAATTCCACAGTGTTTTTGAACAATTTTTTGTAGTTGATGAGTAAAATGTCAGATGACCCTGACGTGATTTGAACACGCAACCTTCTGATCTGGAGTCAGACGCGCTACCGTTGCGCCACAAGGTCAATGAAACTTGAGTGCTCTGACCCTGTTCAGCACTCTTTTCGATCATGTATCTGTACTGGATCATGAAAAGTCTGATTTGATTTGGATGTGATTTCTAGGCACAATCTTCTGATGCGGAGTGAAACGCACAACCGTTGCGCAACAAGCTCTTGCTGCTGCATATCAAACTAGATGCAGGAGGCAAAAACTGGCATTGTGTGTCATGTCTGCTTGCTCACTTTTGTTAAACCGTGGTTCTAATAACACGGAGGTTTCAGCTTTTGATCCCCATATGGGCTAGGTTCTCCAGCATCTGAAGTGCCGTCAAGCTATCTTTTGACAAAGTCTTCGGCCTCTTTTGGGTGCCAAAAGTGGAGCCCTGATGCATGTGTATTTGAATCAAGGTTGCGTAGAGCGCAGTCAGGTCACATGGCCAGTTCACTCCATTTTTTTAGAGTGTGGTGCAAATGTCATTTTCACATGCAACTTTCTGGTCTTCCATTGAGAGACGCTTATTTATGCCACAAGGTCAAAGAAGTTTGTTTTTTTGCCGTAACCCAATTCCACAGTGTTTTTGAACAATTTTTTGTAGTTGATGAGTAAAATGTCAGATGACCCTGACGTGATTTGAACACGCAACCTTCTGATCTGGAGTCAGACGCGCTACCGTTGCGCCACAAGGTCAATGAAACTTGAGTGCTCTGACCCTGTTCAGCACTCTTTTCGATCATGTATCTGTACTGGATCATGAAAAGTCTGATTTGATTTGGATGTGATTTCTAGGCACAATCTTCTGATGTGGAGTGAAACGCACAACCGTTGCGCAACAAGCTCTTGCTGCTGCATGTCAAACTAGATGCAGGAGGCAAAAACTGGCATTGTGTGTCATGTCTGCTTGCTCACTTTTGTTAAACCGTGGTTCTAATAACACGGAGGTTTCAGCTTTTGATCCCCATATGGGCTAGGTTCTCCAGCATCTGAAGTGCCGTCAAGCTATCTTTTGACAAAGTCTTCGGCCTCTTTTAGGTGCCAAAACTGGAGCCGTGATGCATGTGTATTTGAATCAAGGTTGCGTAGAGCGCAGTCATGTCACATGGCCAGTTCACTCCATTTTTTTAGAGTGTGGTGCAAATGTCATTTTCACATGCAACTTTCTGGTCCTCCATTGAGAGACGCTTATTTATGCCACAAGGTCAAAGAAGTTTGTTTTTTTGCCGTAACCCAATTCCACAGTGTTTTTGAACAATTTTTTGTAGTTGATGAGTAAAATGTCAGATGACCCTGACGTGATTTGAACACGCAACCTTCTGATCTGGAGTCAGACGCGCTACCGTTGCGCCACAAGGTCAATGAAACTTGAGTGCTCTGACCCTGTTCAGCACTCTTTTCGATCATGTATCTGTACTGGATCATGAAAAGTCTGATTTGATTTGGATGTGATTTCTAGGCACAATCTTCTGATGTGGAGTGAAACGCACAACCGTTGCGCAACAAGCTCTTGCTGCTGCATGTCAAACTAGATGCAGGAGGCAAAAACTGGCATTGTCTGTCATGTCTGCTTGCTCACTTTTGTTAAACCGTGGTTCTAATAACACGGAGGTTTCAGCTTTTGATCCCCATATGGGCTAGGTTCTCCAGCATCTGAAGTGCCGTCAAGCTATCTTTTGACAAAGTCTTCGGCCTCTTTTGGGTGCCAAAAGTGGAGCCCTGATGCATGTGTATTTGAATCAAGGTTGCGTAGAGCGCAGTCAGGTCACATGGCCAGTTCACTCCATTTTTTTAGAGTGTGGTGCAAATGTCATTTTCACATGCAACTTTCTGGTCTTCCATTGAGAGACGCTTATTTATGCCACAAGGTCAAAGAAGTTTGTTTTTTTGCCGTAACCCAATTCCACAGTGTTTTTGAACAATTTTTTGTAGTTGATGAGTAAAATGTCAGATGACCCTGACGTGATTTGAACACGCAACCTTCTGATCTGGAGTCAGACGCGCTACCGTTGCGCCACAAGGTCAATGAAACTTGAGTGCTCTGACCCTGTTCAGCACTCTTTTCGATCATGTATCTGTACTGGATCATGAAAAGTCTGATTTGATTTGGATGTGATTTCTAGGCACAATCTTCTGATGTGGAGTGAAACGCACAACCGTTGCGCAACAAGCTCTTGCTGCTGCATGTCAAACTAGATGCAGGAGGCAAAAACTGGCATTGTGTGTCATGTCTGCTTGCTCACTTTTGTTAAACCGTGGTTCTAATAACACGGAGGTTTCAGCTTTTGATCCCCATATGGGCTAGGTTCTCCAGCATCTGAAGTGCCGTCAAGCTATCTTTTGACAAAGTCTTCGGCCTCTTTTGGGTGCCAAAAGTGGAGCCGTGATGCATGTGTATTTGAATCAAGGTTGCGTAGAGCGCAGTCAGGTCACATGGCCAGTTCACTCCATTTTTTTAGAGTGTGGTGCAAATGTCATTTTCACATGCAACTTTCTGGTCTTCCATTGAGAGACGCTTATTTATGCCACAAGGTCAAAGAAGTTTGTTTTTTTGCCGTAACCCAATTCCACAGTGTTTTTGAACAATTTTTTGTAGTTGATGAGTAAAATGTCAGATGACCCTGACGTGATTTGAACACGCAACCTTCTGATCTGGAGTCAGACGCGCTACCGTTGCGCCACAAGGTCAATGAAACTTGAGTGCTCTGACCCTGTTCAGCACTCTTTTCGATCATGTATCTGTACTGGATCATGAAAAGTCTGATTTGATTTGGATGTGATTTCTAGGCACAATCTTCTGATGTGGAGTGAAACGCACAACCGTTGCGCAACAAGCTCTTGCTGCTGCATGTCAAACTAGATGCAGGAGGCAAAAACTGGCATTGTGTGTCATGTCTGCTTGCTCACTTTTGTTAAACCGTGGTTCTAATAACACGGAGGTTTCAGCTTTTGATCCCCATATGGGCTAGGTTCTCCAGCATCTGAAGTGCCGTCAAGCTATCTTTTGACAAAGTCTTCGGCCTCTTTTGGGTACCAAAAGTGGAGCCGTGATGCATGTGTATTTGAATCAAGGTTGCGTAGAGCGCAGTCAGGTCACATGGCCAGTTCACTCCATTTTTTTAGAGTGTGGTGCAAATGTCATTTTCACATGCAACTTTCTGGTCTTCCATTGAGAGACGCTTATTTATGCCACAAGATCAAAGAAGTTTGTTTTTTTGCCGTAACTCAATTCCACAGTGTTTTTGAACAATTTTTTGTAGTTGATGAGTAAAATGTCAGATGACCCTGACGTGATTTGAACACGCAACCTTCTGATCTGGAGTCAGACGCGCTACCGTTGCGCCACAAGGTCAATGAAACTTGAGTGCTCTGACCCTGTTCAGCACTCTTTTCGATCATGTATCTGTACTGGATCATGAAAAGTCTGATTTGATTTGGATGTGATTTCTAGGCACAATCTTCTGATGTGGAGTGAAACGCACAACCGTTGCGCAACAAGCTCTTGCTGCTGCATGTCAAACTAGATGCAGGAGGCAAAAACTGGCATTGTGTGTCATGTCTGCTTGCTCACTTTTGTTAAACCGTGGTTCTAATAACACGGAGGTTTCAGCTTTTGATCCCCATATGGGCTAGGTTCTCCAGCATCTGAAGTGCCGTCAAGCTATCTTTTGACAAAGTCTTCGGCCTCTTTTGGGTACCAAAAGTGGAGCCGTGATGCATGTGTATTTGAATCAAGGTTGCGTAGAGCGCAGTCAGGTCACATGGCCAGTTCACTCCATTTTTTTAGAGTGTGGTGCAAATGTCATTTTCACATGCAACTTTCTGGTCCTCCATTGAGAGACGCTTATTTATGCCACAAGGTCAAAGAAGTTTGTTTTTTTGCCGTAACCCAATTCCACAGTGTTTTTGAACAATTTTTTGTAGTTGATGAGTAAAATGTCAGATGACCCTGACGTGATTTGAACACGCAACCTTCTGATCTGGAGTCAGACGCGCTACCGTTGCGCCACAAGGTCAATGAAACTTGAGTGCTCTGACCCTGTTCAGCACTCTTTTCGATCATGTATCTGTACTGGATCATGAAAAGTCTGATTTGATTTGGATGTGATTTCTAGGCACAATCTTCTGATGTGGAGTGAAACGCACAACCGTTGCGCAACAAGCTCTTGCTGCTGCATGTCAAACTAGATGCAGGAGGCAAAAACTGGCATTGTCTGTCATGTCTGCTTGCTCACTTTTGTTAAACCGTGGTTCTAATAACACGGAGGTTTCAGCTTTTGATCCCCATATGGGCTAGGTTCTCCAGCATCTGAAGTGCCGTCAAGCTATCTTTTGACAAAGTCTTCGGCCTCTTTTAGGTGCCAAAACTGGAGCCGTGATGCATGTGTATTTGAATCAAGGTTGCATAGAGCGCAGTCATGTCACATGGCCAGTTCACTCCATTTTTTTAGAGTGTGGTGCAAATGTCATGTTCACATGCAACTTTCTGGTCCTCCATTGAGAGACGCTTATTTATGCCACAAGGTCAAAGAAGTTTGTTTTTTTGCCGTAACCCAATTCCACAGTGTTTTTGAACAATTTTTTGTAGTTGATGAGTAAAATGTCAGATGACCCTGACGTGATTTGAACACGCAACCTTCTGATCTGGAGTCAGACGCGCTACCGTTGCGCCACAAGGTCAATGAAACTTGAGTGCTCTGACGGTGTTCAGCACTGTTTTCGATCATGTATCTGTACTGGATCATGAAAAGTCTGATTTGATTTGGATGTGATTTCTAGGCACAATCTTCTGATGTGGAGTGAAACGCACAACCGTTGCGCAACAAGCTCTTGCTGCTGCATGTCAAACTAGATGCAGGAGGCAAAAACTGGCATTGTGTGTCATGTCTGCTTGCTCACTTTTGTTAAACCGTGGTTCTAATAACACGGAGGTTTCAGCTTTTGATCCCCATATGGGCTAGGTTCTCCAGCATCTGAAGTGCCGTCAAGCTATCTTTTGACAAAGTCTTCGGCCTCTTTTGGGTGCCAAAAGTGGAGCCGTGATGCATGTGTATTTGAATCAAGGTTGCGTAGAGCGCAGTCATGTCACATGGTCAGTTCACTCCATTTTTTTAGAGTGTGGTGCAAATGTCATTTTCACATGCAACTTTCTGGTCCTCCATTGAGAGACGCTTATTTATGCCACAAGGTCAAAGAAGTTTGTTTTTTTTGCCGTAACCCAATTCCACAGTGTTTTTGAACAATTTTTTGTAGTTGATGAGTAAAATGTCAGATGACCCTGACGTGATTTGAACACGCAACCTTCTGATCTGGAGTCAGACGCGCTACCGTTGCGCCACAAGGTCAATGAAACTTGAGTGCTCTGACCCTGTTCAGCACTCTTTTCGATCATGTATCTGTACTGGATCATGAAAAGTCTGATTTGATTTGGATGTGATTTCTAGGCACAATCTTCTGATGTGGAGTGAAACGCACAACCGTTGCGCAACAAGCTCTTGCTGCTGCATGTCAAACTAGATGCAGGAGGCAAAAACTGGCATTGTCTGTCATGTCTGCTTGCTCACTTTTGTTAAACCGTGGTTCTAATAACACGGAGGTTTCAGCTTTTGATCCCCATATGGGCTAGGTTCTCCAGCATCTGAAGTGCCGTCAAGCTATCTTTTGACAAAGTCTTCGGCCTCTTTTAGGTGCCAAAACTGGAGCCGTGATGCATGTGTATTTGAATCAAGGTTGCGTAGAGCGCAGTCATGTCACATGGCCAGTTCACTCCATTTTTTTAGAGTGTGGTGCAAATGTCATTTTCACATGCAACTTTCTGGTCTTCCATTGAGAGACGCTTATTTATGCCACAAGGTCAAAGAAGTTTGTTTTTTTGCCGTAACCCAATTCCACAGTGTTTTTGAACAATTTTTTGTAGTTGATGAGTAAAATGTCAGATGACCCTGACGTGATTTGAACACGCAACCTTCTGATCTGGAGTCAGACGCGCTACCGTTGCGCCACAAGGTCAATGAAACTTGAGTGCTCTGACCCTGTTCAGCACTCTTTTCGATCATGTATCTGTACTGGATCATGAAAAGTCTGATTTGATTTGGATGTGATTTCTAGGCACAATCTTCTGATGTGGAGTGAAACGCACAACCGTTGCGCAACAAGCTCTTGCTGCTGCATGTCAAACTAGATGCAGGAGGCAAAAACTGGCATTGTGTGTCATGTCTGCTTGCTCACTTTTGTTAAACCGTGGTTCTAATAACACGGAGGTTTCAGCTTTTGATCCCCATATGGGCTAGGTTCTCCAGCATCTGAAGTGCCGTCAAGCTATCTTTTGACAAAGTCTTCGGCCTCTTTTGGGTGCCAAAAGTGGAGCCGTTATGCATGTGTATTTGAATCAAGGTTGCGTAGAGCGCAGTCATGTCACATGGCCAGTTCACTCCATTTTTTTAGAGTGTGGTGCAAATGTCATTTTCACATGCAACTTTCTGGTCTTCCATTGAGAGACGCTTATTTATGCCACAAGGTCAAAGAAGTTTGTTTTTTTGCCGTAACCCAATTCCACAGTGTTTTTGAACAATTTTTTGTAGTTGATGAGTAAAATGTCAGATGACCCTGACGTGATTTGAACACGCAACCTTCTGATCTGGAGTCAGACGCGCTACCGTTGCGCCACAAGGTCAATGAAACTTGAGTGCTCTGACCCTGTTCAGCACTCTTTTCGATCATGTATCTGTACTGGATCATGAAAAGTCTGATTTGATTTGGATGTGATTTCTAGGCACAATCTTCTGATGTGGAGTGAAACGCACAACCGTTGCGCAACAAGCTCTTGCTGCTGCATGTCAAACTAGATGCAGGAGGCAAAAACTGGCATTGTGTGTCATGTCTGCTTGCTCACTTTTGTTAAACCGTGGTTCTAATAACACGGAGGTTTCAGCTTTTGATCCCCATATGGGCTAGGTTCTCCAGCATCTGAAGTGCCGTCAAGCTATCTTTTGACAAAGTCTTCGGCCTCTTTTGGGTGCCAAAAGTGGAGCCCTGATGCATGTGTATTTGAATCAAGGTTGCGTAGAGCGCAGTCAGGTCACATGGCCAGTTCACTCCATTTTTTTAGAGTGTGGTGCAAATGTCATTTTCACATGCAACTTTCTGGTCTTCCATTGAGAGACGCTTATTTATGCCACAAGGTCAAAGAAGTTTGTTTTTTTGCCGTAACCCAATTCCACAGTGTTTTTGAACAATTTTTTGTAGTTGATGAGTAAAATGTCAGATGACCCTGACGTGATTTGAACACGCAACCTTCTGATCTGGAGTCAGACGCGCTACCGTTGCGCCACAAGGTCAATGAAACTTGAGTGCTCTGACCCTGTTCAGCACTCTTTTCGATCATGTATCTGTACTGGATCATGAAAAGTCTGATTTGATTTGGATGTGATTTCTAGGCACAATCTTCTGATGTGGAGTGAAACGCACAACCGTTGCGCAACAAGCTCTTGCTGCTGCATGTCAAACTAGATGCAGGAGGCAAAAACTGGCATTGTGTGTCATGTCTGCTTGCTCACTTTTGTTAAACCGTGGTTCTAATAACACGGAGGTTTCAGCTTTTGATCCCCATATGGGCTAGGTTCTCCAGCATCTGAAGTGCCGTCAAGCTATCTTTTGACAAAGTCTTCGGCCTCTTTTGGGTGCCAAAAGTGGAGCCGTGATGCATGTGTATTTGAATCAAGGTTGCGTAGAGCGCAGTCAGGTCACATGGCCAGTTCACTCCATTTTTTTAGAGTGTGGTGCAAATGTCATTTTCACATGCAACTTTCTGGTCTTCCATTGAGAGACGCTTATTTATGCCACAAGGTCAAAGAAGTTTGTTTTTTTGCCGTAACCCAATTCCACAGTGTTTTTGAACAATTTTTTGTAGTTGATGAGTAAAATGTCAGATGACCCTGACGTGATTTGAACACGCAACCTTCTGATCTGGAGTCAGACGCGCTACCGTTGCGCCACAAGGTCAATGAAACTTGAGTGCTCTGACCCTGTTCAGCACTCTTTTCGATCATGTATCTGTACTGGATCATGAAAAGTCTGATTTGATTTGGATGTGATTTCTAGGCACAATCTTCTGATGTGGAGTGAAACGCACAACCGTTGCGCAACAAGCTCTTGCTGCTGCATGTCAAACTAGATGCAGGAGGCAAAAACTGGCATTGTGTGTCATGTCTGCTTGCTCACTTTTGTTAAACCGTGGTTCTAATAACACGGAGGTTTCAGCTTTTGATCCCCATATGGGCTAGGTTCTCCAGCATCTGAAGTGCCGTCAAGCTATCTTTTGACAAAGTCTTCGGCCTCTTTTGGGTACCAAAAGTGGAGCCGTGATGCATGTGTATTTGAATCAAGGTTGCGTAGAGCGCAGTCAGGTCACATGGCCAGTTCACTCCATTTTTTTAGAGTGTGGTGCAAATGTCATTTTCACATGCAACTTTCTGGTCTTCCATTGAGAGACGCTTATTTATGCCACAAGATCAAAGAAGTTTGTTTTTTTGCCGTAACTCAATTCCACAGTGTTTTTGAACAATTTTTTGTAGTTGATGAGTAAAATGTCAGATGACCCTGACGTGATTTGAACACGCAACCTTCTGATCTGGAGTCAGACGCGCTACCGTTGCGCCACAAGGTCAATGAAACTTGAGTGCTCTGACCCTGTTCAGCACTCTTTTCGATCATGTATCTGTACTGGATCATGAAAAGTCTGATTTGATTTGGATGTGATTTCTAGGCACAATCTTCTGATGTGGAGTGAAACGCACAACCGTTGCGCAACAAGCTCTTGCTGCTGCATGTCAAACTAGATGCAGGAGGCAAAAACTGGCATTGTGTGTCATGTCTGCTTGCTCACTTTTGTTAAACCGTGGTTCTAATAACACGGAGGTTTCAGCTTTTGATCCCCATATGGGCTAGGTTCTCCAGCATCTGAAGTGCCGTCAAGCTATCTTTTGACAAAGTCTTCGGCCTCTTTTGGGTACCAAAAGTGGAGCCGTGATGCATGTGTATTTGAATCAAGGTTGCGTAGAGCGCAGTCAGGTCACATGGCCAGTTCACTCCATTTTTTTAGAGTGTGGTGCAAATGTCATTTTCACATGCAACTTTCTGGTCCTCCATTGAGAGACGCTTATTTATGCCACAAGGTCAAAGAAGTTTGTTTTTTTGCCGTAACCCAATTCCACAGTGTTTTTGAACAATTTTTTGTAGTTGATGAGTAAAATGTCAGATGACCCTGACGTGATTTGAACACGCAACCTTCTGATCTGGAGTCAGACGCGCTACCGTTGCGCCACAAGGTCAATGAAACTTGAGTGCTCTGACCCTGTTCAGCACTCTTTTCGATCATGTATCTGTACTGGATCATGAAAAGTCTGATTTGATTTGGATGTGATTTCTAGGCACAATCTTCTGATGTGGAGTGAAACGCACAACCGTTGCGCAACAAGCTCTTGCTGCTGCATGTCAAACTAGATGCAGGAGGCAAAAACTGGCATTGTCTGTCATGTCTGCTTGCTCACTTTTGTTAAACCGTGGTTCTAATAACACGGAGGTTTCAGCTTTTGATCCCCATATGGGCTAGGTTCTCCAGCATCTGAAGTGCCGTCAAGCTATCTTTTGACAAAGTCTTCGGCCTCTTTTAGGTGCCAAAACTGGAGCCGTGATGCATGTGTATTTGAATCAAGGTTGCATAGAGCGCAGTCATGTCACATGGCCAGTTCACTCCATTTTTTTAGAGTGTGGTGCAAATGTCATGTTCACATGCAACTTTCTGGTCCTCCATTGAGAGACGCTTATTTATGCCACAAGGTCAAAGAAGTTTGTTTTTTTGCCGTAACCCAATTCCACAGTGTTTTTGAACAATTTTTTGTAGTTGATGAGTAAAATGTCAGATGACCCTGACGTGATTTGAACACGCAACCTTCTGATCTGGAGTCAGACGCGCTACCGTTGCGCCACAAGGTCAATGAAACTTGAGTGCTCTGACGGTGTTCAGCACTGTTTTCGATCATGTATCTGTACTGGATCATGAAAAGTCTGATTTGATTTGGATGTGATTTCTAGGCACAATCTTCTGATGTGGAGTGAAACGCACAACCGTTGCGCAACAAGCTCTTGCTGCTGCATGTCAAACTAGATGCAGGAGGCAAAAACTGGCATTGTGTGTCATGTCTGCTTGCTCACTTTTGTTAAACCGTGGTTCTAATAACACGGAGGTTTCAGCTTTTGATCCCCATATGGGCTAGGTTCTCCAGCATCTGAAGTGCCGTCAAGCTATCTTTTGACAAAGTCTTCGGCCTCTTTTGGGTGCCAAAAGTGGAGCCGTGATGCATGTGTATTTGAATCAAGGTTGCGTAGAGCGCAGTCATGTCACATGGTCAGTTCACTCCATTTTTTTAGAGTGTGGTGCAAATGTCATTTTCACATGCAACTTTCTGGTCCTCCATTGAGAGACGCTTATTTATGCCACAAGGTCAAAGAAGTTTGTTTTTTTGCCGTAACCCAATTCCACAGTGTTTTTGAACAATTTTTTGTAGTTGATGAGTAAAATGTCAGATGACCCTGACGTGATTTGAACACGCAACCTTCTGATCTGGAGTCAGACGCGCTACCGTTGCGCCACAAGGTCAATGAAACTTGAGTGCTCTGACCCTGTTCAGCACTCTTTTCGATCATGTATCTGTACTGGATCATGAAAAGTCTGATTTGATTTGGATGTGATTTCTAGGCACAATCTTCTGATGTGGAGTGAAACGCACAACCGTTGCGCAACAAGCTCTTGCTGCTGCATGTCAAACTAGATGCAGGAGGCAAAAACTGGCATTGTCTGTCATGTCTGCTTGCTCACTTTTGTTAAACCGTGGTTCTAATAACACGGAGGTTTCAGCTTTTGATCCCCATATGGGCTAGGTTCTCCAGCATCTGAAGTGCCGTCAAGCTATCTTTTGACAAAGTCTTCGGCCTCTTTTAGGTGCCAAAACTGGAGCCGTGATGCATGTGTATTTGAATCAAGGTTGCGTAGAGCGCAGTCATGTCACATGGCCAGTTCACTCCATTTTTTTAGAGTGTGGTGCAAATGTCATTTTCACATGCAACTTTCTGGTCTTCCATTGAGAGACGCTTATTTATGCCACAAGGTCAAAGAAGTTTGTTTTTTTGCCGTAACCCAATTCCACAGTGTTTTTGAACAATTTTTTGTAGTTGATGAGTAAAATGTCAGATGACCCTGACGTGATTTGAACACGCAACCTTCTGATCTGGAGTCAGACGCGCTACCGTTGCGCCACAAGGTCAATGAAACTTGAGTGCTCTGACCCTGTTCAGCACTCTTTTCGATCATGTATCTGTACTGGATCATGAAAAGTCTGATTTGATTTGGATGTGATTTCTAGGCACAATCTTCTGATGTGGAGTGAAACGCACAACCGTTGCGCAACAAGCTCTTGCTGCTGCATGTCAAACTAGATGCAGGAGGCAAAAACTGGCATTGTGTGTCATGTCTGCTTGCTCACTTTTGTTAAACCGTGGTTCTAATAACACGGAGGTTTCAGCTTTTGATCCCCATATGGGCTAGGTTCTCCAGCATCTGAAGTGCCGTCAAGCTATCTTTTGACAAAGTCTTCGGCCTCTTTTGGGTGCCAAAAGTGGAGCCGTTATGCATGTGTATTTGAATCAAGGTTGCGTAGAGCGCAGTCATGTCACATGGCCAGTTCACTCCATTTTTTTAGAGTGTGGTGCAAATGTCATTTTCACATGCAACTTTCTGGTCTTCCATTGAGAGACGCTTATTTATGCCACAAGGTCAAAGAAGTTTGTTTTTTTGCCGTAACCCAATTCCACAGTGTTTTTGAACAATTTTTTGTAGTTGATGAGTAAAATGTCAGATGACCCTGACGTGATTTGAACACGCAACCTTCTGATCTGGAGTCAGACGCGCTACCGTTGCGCCACAAGGTCAATGAAACTTGAGTGCTCTGACCCTGTTCAGCACTCTTTTCGATCATGTATCTGTACTGGATCATGAAAAGTCTGATTTGATTTGGATGTGATTTCTAGGCACAATCTTCTGATGTGGAGTGAAACGCACAACCGTTGCGCAACAAGCTCTTGCTGCTGCATGTCAAACTAGATGCAGGAGGCAAAAACTGGCATTGTGTGTCATGTCTGCTTGCTCACTTTTGTTAAACCGTGGTTCTAATAACACGGAGGTTTCAGCTTTTGATCCCCATATGGGCTAGGTTCTCCAGCATCTGAAGTGCCGTCAAGCTATCTTTTGACAAAGTCTTCGGCCTCTTTTGGGTGCCAAAAGTGGAGCCGTTATGCATGTGTATTTGAATCAAGGTTGCGTAGAGCGCAGTCATGTCACATGGCCAGTTCACTCCATTTTTTTAGAGTGTGGTGCAAATGTCATTTTCACATGCAACTTTCTGGTCTTCCATTGAGAGACGCTTATTTATGCCACAAGGTCAAAGAAGTTTGTTTTTTTGCCGTAACCCAATTCCACAGTGTTTTTGAACAATTTTTTGTAGTTGATGAGTAAAATGTCAGATGACCCTGACGTGATTTGAACACGCAACCTTCTGATCTGGAGTCAGACGCGCTACCGTTGCGCCACAAGGTCAATGAAACTTGAGTGCTCTGACCCTGTTCAGCACTCTTTTCGATCATGTATCTGTACTGGATCATGAAAAGTCTGATTTGATTTGGATGTGATTTCTAGGCACAATCTTCTGATGTGGAGTGAAACGCACAACCGTTGCGCAACAAGCTCTTGCTGCTGCATGTCAAACTAGATGCAGGAGGCAAAAACTGGCATTGTCTGTCATGTCTGCTTGCTCACTTTTGTTAAACCGTGGTTCTAATAACACGGAGGTTTCAGCTTTTGATCCCCATATGGGCTAGGTTCTCCAGCATCTGAAGTGCCGTCAAGCTATCTTTTGACAAAGTCTTCGGCCTCTTTTGGGTGCCAAAAGTGGAGCCGTTATGCATGTGTATTTGAATCAAGGTTGCGTAGAGCGCAGTCATGTCACATGGCCAGTTCACTCCATTTTTTTAGAGTGTGGTGCAAATGTCATTTTCACATGCAACTTTCTGGTCCTCCATTGAGAGACGCTTATTTATGCCACAAGGTCAAAGAAGTTTGTTTTTTTGCCGTAACCCAATTCCACAGTGTTTTTGAACAATTTTTTGTAGTTGATGAGTAAAATGTCAGATGACCCTGACGTGATTTGAACACGCAACCTTCTGATCTGGAGTCAGACGCGCTACCGTTGCGCCACAAGGTCAATGAAACTTGAGTGCTCTGACCCTGTTCAGCACTCTTTTCGATCATGTATCTGTACTGGATCATGAAAAGTCTGATTTGATTTGGATGTGATTTCTAGGCACAATCTTCTGATGTGGAGTGAAACGCACAACCGTTGCGCAACAAGCTCTTGCTGCTGCATGTCAAACTAGATGCAGGAGGCAAAAACTGGCATTGTCTGTCATGTCTGCTTGCTCACTTTTGTTAAACCGTGGTTCTAATAACACGGAGGTTTCAGCTTTTGATCCCCATATGGGCTAGGTTCTCCAGCATCTGAAGTGCCGTCAAGCTATCTTTTGACAAAGTCTTCGGCCTCTTTTGGGTGCCAAAACTGGAGCCGTGATGCATGTGTATTTGAATCAAGGTTGCGTAGAGCGCAGTCATGTCACATGGCCAGTTCACTCCATTTTTTTAGAGTGTGGTGCAAATGTCATTTTCACATGCAACTTTCTGGTCTTCCATTGAGAGACGCTTATTTATGCCACAAGGTCAAAGAAGTTTGTTTTTTTGCCGTAACCCAATTCCACAGTGTTTTTGAACAATTTTTTGTAGTTGATGAGTAAAATGTCAGATGACCCTGACGTGATTTGAACACGCAACCTTCTGATCTGGAGTCAGACGCGCTACCGTTGCGCCACAAGGTCAATGAAACTTGAGTGCTCTGACCCTGTTCAGCACTCTTTTCGATCATGTATCTGTACTGGATCATGAAAAGTCTGATTTGATTTGGATGTGATTTCTAGGCACAATCTTCTGATGTGGAGTGAAACGCACAACCGTTGCGCAACAAGCTCTTGCTGCTGCATGTCAAACTAGATGCAGGAGGCAAAAACTGGCATTGTCTGTCATGTCTGCTTGCTCACTTTTGTTAAACCGTGGTTCTAATAACACGGAGGTTTCAGCTTTTGATCCCCATATGGGCTAGGTTCTCCAGCATCTGAAGTGCCGTCAAGCTATCTTTTGACAAAGTCTTCGGCCTCTTTTGGGTGCCAAAAGTGGAGCCGTTATGCATGTGTATTTGAATCAAGGTTGCGTAGAGCGCAGTCATGTCACATGGCCAGTTCACTCCATTTTTTTAGAGTGTGGTGCAAATGTCATTTTCACATGCAACTTTCTGGTCCTCCATTGAGAGACGCTTATTTATGCCACAAGGTCAAAGAAGTTTGTTTTTTTGCCGTAACCCAATTCCACAGTGTTTTTGAACAATTTTTTGTAGTTGATGAGTAAAATGTCAGATGACCCTGACGTGATTTGAACACGCAACCTTCTGATCTGGAGTCAGACGCGCTACCGTTGCGCCACAAGGTCAATGAAACTTGAGTGCTCTGACCCTGTTCAGCACTCTTTTCGATCATGTATCTGTACTGGATCATGAAAAGTCTGATTTGATTTGGATGTGATTTCTAGGCACAATCTTCTGATGTGGAGTGAAACGCACAACCGTTGCGCAACAAGCTCTTGCTGCTGCATGTCAAACTAGATGCAGGAGGCAAAAACTGGCATTGTCTGTCATGTCTGCTTGCTCACTTTTGTTAAACCGTGGTTCTAATAACACGGAGGTTTCAGCTTTTGATCCCCATATGGGCTAGGTTCTCCAGCATCTGAAGTGCCGTCAAGCTATCTTTTGACAAAGTCTTCGGCCTCTTTTGGGTGCCAAAAGTGGAGCCGTGATGCATGTGTATTTGAATCAAGGTTGCGTAGAGCGCAGTCATGTCACATGGCCAGTTCACTCCATTTTTTTAGAGTGTGGTGCAAATGTCATTTTCACATGCAACTTTCTGGTCTTCCATTGAGAGACGCTTATTTATGCCACAAGGTCAAAGAAGTTTGTTTTTTTGCCGTAACCCAATTCCACAGTGTTTTTGAACAATTTTTTGTAGTTGATGAGTAAAATGTCAGATGACCCTGACGTGATTTGAACACGCAACCTTCTGATCTGGAGTCAGACGCGCTACCGTTGCGCCACAAGTTCAATGAAACTTGAGTGCTCTGACCCTGTTCAGCACTCTTTTCGATCATGTATCTGTACTGGATCATGAAAAGTCTGATTTGATTTGGATGTGATTTCTAGGCACAATCTTCTGATGTGGAGTGAAACGCACAACCGTTGCGCAACAAGCTCTTGCTGCTGCATGTCAAACTAGATGCAGGAGGCAAAAACTGGCATTGTCTGTCATGTCTGCTTGCTCACTTTTGTTAAACCGTGGTTCTAATAACACGGAGGTTTCAGCTTTTGATCCCCATATGGGCTAGGTTCTCCAGCATCTGAAGTGCCGTCAAGCTATCTTTTGACAAAGTCTTCGGCCTCTTTTGGGTGCCAAAACTGGAGCCATGATGCATGTGTATTTGAATCAAGGTTGCGTAGAGCGCAGTCATGTCACATGGCCAGTTCACTCCATTTTTTTAGAGTGTGGTGCAAATGTCATTTTCACATGCAACTTTCTGGTCTTCCATTGAGAGACGCTTATTTATGCCACAAGGTCAAAGAAGTTTGTTTTTTTGCCGTAACCCAATTCCACAGTGTTTTTGAACAATTTTTTGTAGTTGATGAGTAAAATGTCAGATGACCCTGACGTGATTTGAACACGCAACCTTCTGATCTGGAGTCAGACGCGCTACCGTTGCGCCACAAGTTCAATGAAACTTGAGTGCTCTGACCCTGTTCAGCACTGTTTTCGATCATGTATCTGTACTGGATCATGAAAAGTCTGATTTGATTTGGATGTGATTTCTAGGCACAATCTTCTGATGTGGAGTGAAACGCACAACCGTTGCGCAACAAGCTCTTGCTGCTGCATGTCAAACTAGATGCAGGAGGCAAAAACTGGCATTGTCTGTCATGTCTGCTTGCTCACTTTTGTTAAACCGTGGTTCTAATAACACGGAGGTTTCAGCTTTTGATCCCCATATGGGCTAGGTTCTCCAGCATCTGAAGTGCCGTCAAGCTATCTTTTGACAAAGTCTTCGGCCTCTTTTGGGTGCCAAAACTGGAGCCGTGATGCATGTGTATTTGAATCAAGGTTGCGTAGAGCGCAGTCATGTCACATGGCCAGTTCACTCCATTTTTTTAGAGTGTGGTGCAAATGTCATTTTCACATGCAACTTTCTGGTCTTCCATTGAGAGACGCTTATTTATGCCACAAGGTCAAAGAAGTTTGTTTTTTTGCCGTAACCCAATTCCACAGTGTTTTTGAACAATTTTTTGTAGTTGATGAGTAAAATGTCAGATGACCCTGACGTGATTTGAACACGCAACCTTCTGATCTGGAGTCAGACGCGCTACCGTTGCGCCACAAGGTCAATGAAACTTGAGTGCTCTGACCCTGTTCAGCACTCTTTTCGATCATGTATCTGTACTGGATCATGAAAAGTCTGATTTGATTTGGATGTGATTTCTAGGCACAATCTTCTGATGTGGAGTGAAACGCACAACCGTTGCGCAACAAGCTCTTGCTGCTGCATGTCAAACTAGATGCAGGAGGCAAAAACTGGCATTGTCTGTCATGTCTGCTTGCTCACTTTTGTTAAACCGTGGTTCTAATAACACGGAGGTTGCAGCTTTTGATCCCCATATGGGCTAGGTTCTCCAGCATCTGAAGTGCCGTCAAGCTATCTTTTGACAAAGTCTTCGGCCTCTTTTGGGTGCCAAAACTGGAGCCGTGATGCATGTGTATTTGAATCAAGGTTGCGTAGAGCGCAGTCATGTCACATGGCCAGTTCACTCCATTTTTTTAGAGTGTGGTGCAAATGTCATTTTCACATGCAACTTTCTGGTCTTCCATTGAGAGACGCTTATTTATGCCACAAGGTCAAAGAAGTTTGTTTTTTTGCCGTAACCCAATTCCACAGTGTTTTTGAACAATTTTTTGTAGTTGATGAGTAAAATGTCAGATGACCCTGACGTGATTTGAACACGCAACCTTCTGATCTGGAGTCAGACGCGCTACCGTTGCGCCACAAGGTCAATGAAACTTGAGTGCTCTGACCCTGTTCAGCACTCTTTTCGATCATGTATCTGTACTGGATCATGAAAAGTCTGATTTGATTTGGATGTGATTTCTAGGCACAATCTTCTGATGTGGAGTGAAACGCACAACCGTTGCGCAACAAGCTCTTGCTGCTGCATGTCAAACTAGATGCAGGAGGCAAAAACTGGCATTGTCTGTCATGTCTGCTTGCTCACTTTTGTTAAACCGTGGTTCTAATAACACGGAGGTTTCAGCTTTTGATCCCCATATGGGCTAGGTTCTCCAGCATCTGAAGTGCCGTCAAGCTATCTTTTGACAAAGTCTTCGGCCTCTTTTGGGTGCCAAAAGTGGAGCCGTTATGCATGTGTATTTGAATCAAGGTTGCGTAGAGCGCAGTCATGTCACATGGCCAGTTCACTCCATTTTTTTAGAGTGTGGTGCAAATGTCATTTTCACATGCAACTTTCTGGTCCTCCATTGAGAGACGCTTATTTATGCCACAAGGTCAAAGAAGTTTGTTTTTTTGCCGTAACCCAATTCCACAGTGTTTTTGAACAATTTTTTGTAGTTGATGAGTAAAATGTCAGATGACCCTGACGTGATTTGAACACGCAACCTTCTGATCTGGAGTCAGACGCGCTACCGTTGCGCCACAAGGTCAATGAAACTTGAGTGCTCTGACCCTGTTCAGCACTCTTTTCGATCATGTATCTGTACTGGATCATGAAAAGTCTGATTTGATTTGGATGTGATTTCTAGGCACAATCTTCTGATGTGGAGTGAAACGCACAACCGTTGCGCAACAAGCTCTTGCTGCTGCATGTCAAACTAGATGCAGGAGGCAAAAACTGGCATTGTCTGTCATGTCTGCTTGCTCACTTTTGTTAAACCGTGGTTCTAATAACACGGAGGTTTCAGCTTTTGATCCCCATATGGGCTAGGTTCTCCAGCATCTGAAGTGCCGTCAAGCTATCTTTTGACAAAGTCTTCGGCCTCTTTTGGGTGCCAAAACTGGAGCCGTGATGCATGTGTATTTGAATCAAGGTTGCGTAGAGCGCAGTCATGTCACATGGCCAGTTCACTCCATTTTTTTAGAGTGTGGTGCAAATGTCATTTTCACATGCAACTTTCTGGTCCTCCATTGAGAGACGCTTATTTATGCCACAAGGTCAAAGAAGTTTGTTTTTTTGCCGTAACCCAATTCCACAGTGTTTTTGAACAATTTTTTGTAGTTGATGAGTAAAATGTCAGATGACCCTGACGTGATTTGAACACGCAACCTTCTGATCTGGAGTCAGACGCGCTACCGTTGCGCCACAAGGTCAATGAAACTTGAGTGCTCTGACCCTGTTCAGCACTCTTTTCGATCATGTATCTGTACTGGATCATGAAAAGTCTGATTTGATTTGGATGTGATTTCTAGGCACAATCTTCTGATGTGGAGTGAAACGCACAACCGTTGCGCAACAAGCTCTTGCTGCTGCATGTCAAACTAGATGCAGGAGGCAAAAACTGGCATTGTCTGTCATGTCTGCTTGCTCACTTTTGTTAAACCGTGGTTCTAATAACACGGAGGTTTCAGCTTTTGATCCCCATATGGGCTAGGTTCTCCAGCATCTGAAGTGCCGTCAAGCTATCTTTTGACAAAGTCTTCGGCCTCTTTTGGGTGCCAAAACTGGAGCCGTGATGCATGTGTATTTGAATCAAGGTTGCGTAGAGCGCAGTCATGTCACATGGCCAGTTCACTCCATTTTTTTAGAGTGTGGTGCAAATGTCATTTTCACATGCAACTTTCTGGTCTTCCATTGAGAGACGCTTATTTATGCCACAAGGTCAAAGAAGTTTGTTTTTTTGCCGTAACCCAATTCCACAGTGTTTTTGAACAATTTTTTGTAGTTGATGAGTAAAATGTCAGATGACCCTGACGTGATTTGAACACGCAACCTTCTGATCTGGAGTCAGACGCGCTACCGTTGCGCCACAAGGTCAATGAAACTTGAGTGCTCTGACCCTGTTCAGCACTCTTTTCGATCATGTATCTGTACTGGATCATGAAAAGTCTGATTTGATTTGGATGTGATTTCTAGGCACAATCTTCTGATGTGGAGTGAAACGCACAACCGTTGCGCAACAAGCTCTTGCTGCTGCATGTCAAACTAGATGCAGGAGGCAAAAACTGGCATTGTCTGTCATGTCTGCTTGCTCACTTTTGTTAAACCGTGGTTCTAATAACACGGAGGTTTCAGCTTTTGATCCCCATATGGGCTAGGTTCTCCAGCATCTGAAGTGCCGTCAAGCTATCTTTTGACAAAGTCTTCGGCCTCTTTTGGGTGCCAAAAGTGGAGCCGTTATGCATGTGTATTTGAATCAAGGTTGCGTAGAGCGCAGTCATGTCACATGGCCAGTTCACTCCATTTTTTTAGAGTGTGGTGCAAATGTCATTTTCACATGCAACTTTCTGGTCCTCCATTGAGAGACGCTTATTTATGCCACAAGGTCAAAGAAGTTTGTTTTTTTGCCGTAACCCAATTCCACAGTGTTTTTGAACAATTTTTTGTAGTTGATGAGTAAAATGTCAGATGACCCTGACGTGATTTGAACACGCAACCTTCTGATCTGGAGTCAGACGCGCTACCGTTGCGCCACAAGGTCAATGAAACTTGAGTGCTCTGACCCTGTTCAGCACTCTTTTCGATCATGTATCTGTACTGGATCATGAAAAGTCTGATTTGATTTGGATGTGATTTCTAGGCACAATCTTCTGATGTGGAGTGAAACGCACAACCGTTGCGCAACAAGCTCTTGCTGCTGCATGTCAAACTAGATGCAGGAGGCAAAAACTGGCATTGTCTGTCATGTCTGCTTGCTCACTTTTGTTAAACCGTGGTTCTAATAACACGGAGGTTTCAGCTTTTGATCCCCATATGGGCTAGGTTCTCCAGCATCTGAAGTGCCGTCAAGCTATCTTTTGACAAAGTCTTCGGCCTCTTTTGGGTGCCAAAACTGGAGCCGTGATGCATGTGTATTTGAATCAAGGTTGCGTAGAGCGCAGTCATGTCACATGGCCAGTTCACTCCATTTTTTTAGAGTGTGGTGCAAATGTCATTTTCACATGCAACTTTCTGGTCTTCCATTGAGAGACGCTTATTTATGCCACAAGGTCAAAGAAGTTTGTTTTTTTGCCGTAACCCAATTCCACAGTGTTTTTGAACAATTTTTTGTAGTTGATGAGTAAAATGTCAGATGACCCTGACGTGATTTGAACACGCAACCTTCTGATCTGGAGTCAGACGCGCTACCGTTGCGCCACAAGGTCAATGAAACTTGAGTGCTCTGACCCTGTTCAGCACTCTTTTCGATCATGTATCTGTACTGGATCATGAAAAGTCTGATTTGATTTGGATGTGATTTCTAGGCACAATCTTCTGATGTGGAGTGAAACGCACAACCGTTGCGCAACAAGCTCTTGCTGCTGCATGTCAAACTAGATGCAGGAGGCAAAAACTGGCATTGTCTGTCATGTCTGCTTGCTCACTTTTGTTAAACCGTGGTTCTAATAACACGGAGGTTTCAGCTTTTGATCCCCATATGGGCTAGGTTCTCCAGCATCTGAAGTGCCGTCAAGCTATCTTTTGACAAAGTCTTCGGCCTCTTTTGGGTGCCAAAAGTGGAGCCCTGATGCATGTGTATTTGAATCAAGGTTGCGTAGAGCGCAGTCAGGTCACATGGCCAGTTCACTCCATTTTTTTAGAGTGTGGTGCAAATGTCATTTTCACATGCAACTTTCTGGTCTTCCATTGAGAGACGCTTATTTATGCCACAAGGTCAAAGAAGTTTGTTTTTTTGCCGTAACCCAATTCCACAGTGTTTTTGAACAATTTTTTGTAGTTGATGAGTAAAATGTCAGATGACCCTGACGTGATTTGAACACGCAACCTTCTGATCTGGAGTCAGACGCGCTACCGTTGCGCCACAAGGTCAATGAAACTTGAGTGCTCTGACCCTGTTCAGCACTCTTTTCGATCATGTATCTGTACTGGATCATGAAAAGTCTGATTTGATTTGGATGTGATTTCTAGGCACAATCTTCTGATGTGGAGTGAAACGCACAACCGTTGCGCAACAAGCTCTTGCTGCTGCATGTCAAACTAGATGCAGGAGGCAAAAACTGGCATTGTGTGTCATGTCTGCTTGCTCACTTTTGTTAAACCGTGGTTCTAATAACACGGAGGTTTCAGCTTTTGATCCCCATATGGGCTAGGTTCTCCAGCATCTGAAGTGCCGTCAAGCTATCTTTTGACAAAGTCTTCGGCCTCTTTTGGGTGCCAAAAGTGGAGCCGTGATGCATGTGTATTTGAATCAAGGTTGCGTAGAGCGCAGTCGTCACATGGCCAGTTCACTCCATTTTTTTAGAGTGTGGTGCAAATGTCATTTTCACATGCAACTTTCTGGTCCTCCATTGAGAGACGCTTATTTATGCCACAAGGCCAAAGAAGTTTGTTTTTTTGCCGTAACCCAATTCCACAGTGTTTTTGAACAATTTTTTGTAGTTGATGAGTAAAATGTCAGATGACCCTGACGTGATTTGAACACGCAACCTTCTGATCTGGAGTCAGACGCGCTACCGTTGCGCCACAAGGTCAATGAAACTTGAGTGCTCTGACCCTGTTCAGCACTCTTTTCGATCATGTATCTGTACTGGATCATGAAAAGTCTGATTTGATTTGGATGTGATTTCTAGGCACAATCTTCTGATGTGGAGTGAAACGCACAACCGTTGCGCAACAAGCTCTTGCTGCTGCATGTCAAACTAGATGCAGGAGGCAAAAACTGGCATTGTGTGTCATGTCTGCTTGCTCACTTTTGTTAAACCGTGGTTCTAATAACACGGAGGTTTCAGCTTTTGATCCCCATATGGGCTAGGTTCTCCAGCATCTGAAGTGCCGTCAAGCTATCTTTTGACAAAGTCTTCGGCCTCTTTTGGGTGCCAAAAGTGGAGCCGTGATGCATGTGTATTTGAATCAAGGTTGCGTAGAGCGCAGTCGTCACATGGCCAGTTCACTCCATTTTTTTAGAGTGTGGTGCAAATGTCATTTTCACATGCAACTTTCTGGTCCTCCATTGAGAGACGCTTATTTATGCCACAAGGCCAAAGAAGTTTGTTTTTTTGCCGTAACCCAATTCCACAGTGTTTTTGAACAATTTTTTGTAGTTGATGAGTAAAATGTCAGATGACCCTGACGTGATTTGAACACGCAACCTTCTGATCTGGAGTCAGACGCGCTACCGTTGCGCCACAAGGTCAATGAAACTTGAGTGCTCTGACCCTGTTCAGCACTCTTTTCGATCATGTATCTGTACTGGATCATGAAAAGTCTGATTTGATTTGGATGTGATTTCTAGGCACAATCTTCTGATGTGGAGTGAAACGCACAACCGTTGCGCAACAAGCTCTTGCTGCTGCATGTCAAACTAGATGCAGGAGGCAAAAACTGGCATTGTCTGTCATGTCTGCTTGCTCACTTTTGTTAAACCGTGGTTCTAATAACACGGAGGTTTCAGCTTTTGATCCCCATATGGGCTAGGTTCTCCAGCATCTGAAGTGCCGTCAAGCTATCTTTTGACAAAGTCTTCGAACTCTTTTGGGTGCCAAAAGTGGAGCCGTTATGCATGTGTATTTGAATCAAGGTTGCGTAGAGCGCAGTCATGTCACATGGCCAGTTCACTCCATTTTTTTAGAGTGTGGTGCAAATGTCATTTTCACATGCAACTTTCTGGTCCTCCATTGAGAGACGCTTATTTATGCCACAAGGTCAAAGAAGTTTGTTTTTTTGCCGTAACCCAATTCCACAGTGTTTTTGAACAATTTTTTGTAGTTGATGAGTAAAATGTCAGATGACCCTGACGTGATTTGAACACGCAACCTTCTGATCTGGAGTCAGACGCGCTACCGTTGCGCCACAAGGTCAATGAAACTTGAGTGCTCTGACCCTGTTCAGCACTCTTTTCGATCATGTATCTGTACTGGATCATGAAAAGTCTGATTTGATTTGGATGTGATTTCTAGGCACAATCTTCTGATGTGGAGTGAAACGCACAACCGTTGCGCAACAAGCTCTTGCTGCTGCATGTCAAACTAGATGCAGGAGGCAAAAACTGGCATTGTCTGTCATGTCTGCTTGCTCACTTTTGTTAAACCGTGGTTCTAATAACACGGAGGTTTCAGCTTTTGATCCCCATATGGGCTAGGTTCTCCAGCATCTGAAGTGCCGTCAAGCTATCTTTTGACAAAGTCTTCGGCCTCTTTTGGGTGCCAAAAGTGGAGCCCTGATGCATGTGTATTTGAATCAAGGTTGCGTAGAGCGCAGTCAGGTCACATGGCCAGTTCACTCCATTTTTTTAGAGTGTGGTGCAAATGTCATTTTCACATGCAACTTTCTGGTCTTCCATTGAGAGACGCTTATTTATGCCACAAGGTCAAAGAAGTTTGTTTTTTTGCCGTAACCCAATTCCACAGTGTTTTTGAACAATTTTTTGTAGTTGATGAGTAAAATGTCAGATGACCCTGACGTGATTTGAACACGCAACCTTCTGATCTGGAGTCAGACGCGCTACCGTTGCGCCACAAGGTCAATGAAACTTGAGTGCTCTGACCCTGTTCAGCACTCTTTTCGATCATGTATCTGTACTGGATCATGAAAAGTCTGATTTGATTTGGATGTGATTTCTAGGCACAATCTTCTGATGTGGAGTGAAACGCACAACCGTTGCGCAACAAGCTCTTGCTGCTGCATGTCAAACTAAATGCAGGAGGCAAAAACTGGCATTGTGTGTCATGTCTGCTTGCTCACTTTTGTTAAACCGTGGTTCTAATAACACGGAGGTTTCAGCTTTTGATCCCCATATGGGCTAGGTTCTCCAGCATCTGAAGTGCCGTCAAGCTATCTTTTGACAAAGTCTTCGGCCTCCTTTGGGTGCCAAAAGTGGAGCCGTGATGCATGTGTATTTGAATCAAGGTTGCGTAGAGCGCAGTCGTCACATGGCCAGTTCACTCCATTTTTTTAGAGTGTGGTGCAAATGTCATTTTCACATGCAACTTTCTGGTCCTCCATTGAGAGACGCTTATTTATGCCACAAGGCCAAAGAAGTTTGTTTTTTTGCCGTAACCCAATTCCACAGTGTTTTTGAACAATTTTTTGTAGTTGATGAGTAAAATGTCAGATGACCCTGACGTGATTTGAACACGCAACCTTCTGATCTGGAGTCAGACGCGCTACCGTTGCGCCACAAGGTCAATGAAACTTGAGTGCTCTGACCCTGTTCAGCACTCTTTTCGATCATGTATCTGTACTGGATCATGAAAAGTCTGATTTGATTTGGATGTGATTTCTAGGCACAATCTTCTGATGTGGAGTGAAACGCACAACCGTTGCGCAACAAGCTCTTGCTGCTGCATGTCAAACTAGATGCAGGAGGCAAAAACTGGCATTGTCTGTCATGTCTGCTTGCTCACTTTTGTTAAACCGTGGTTCTAATAACACGGAGGTTTCAGCTTTTGATCCCCATATGGGCTAGGTTCTCCAGCATCTGAAGTGCCGTCAAGCTATCTTTTGACAAAGTCTTCGGCCTCTTTTGGGTGCCAAAAGTGGAGCCGTTATGCATGTGTATTTGAATCAAGGTTGCGTAGAGCGCAGTCATGTCACATGGCCAGTTCACTCCATTTTTTTAGAGTGTGGTGCAAATGTCATTTTCACATGCAACTTTCTGGTCCTCCATTGAGAGACGCTTATTTATGCCACAAGGTCAAAGAAGTTTGTTTTTTTGCCGTAACCCAATTCCACAGTGTTTTTGAACAATTTTTTGTAGTTGATGAGTAAAATGTCAGATGACCCTGACGTGATTTGAACACGCAACCTTCTGATCTGGAGTCAGACGCGCTACCGTTGCGCCACAAGGTCAATGAAACTTGAGTGCTCTGACCCTGTTCAGCACTCTTTTCGATCATGTATCTGTACTGGATCATGAAAAGTCTGATTTGATTTGGATGTGATTTCTAGGCACAATCTTCTGATGTGGAGTGAAACGCACAACCGTTGCGCAACAAGCTCTTGCTGCTGCATGTCAAACTAGATGCAGGAGGCAAAAACTGGCATTGTCTGTCATGTCTGCTTGCTCACTTTTGTTAAACCGTGGTTCTAATAACACGGAGGTTTCAGCTTTTGATCCCCATATGGGCTAGGTTCTCCAGCATCTGAAGTGCCGTCAAGCTATCTTTTGACAAAGTCTTCGGCCTCTTTTGGGTGCCAAAAGTGGAGCCCTGATGCATGTGTATTTGAATCAAGGTTGCGTAGAGCGCAGTCAGGTCACATGGCCAGTTCACTCCATTTTTTTAGAGTGTGGTGCAAATGTCATTTTCACATGCAACTTTCTGGTCTTCCATTGAGAGACGCTTATTTATGCCACAAGGTCAAAGAAGTTTGTTTTTTTGCCGTAACCCAATTCCACAGTGTTTTTGAACAATTTTTTGTAGTTGATGAGTAAAATGTCAGATGACCCTGACGTGATTTGAACACGCAACCTTCTGATCTGGAGTCAGACGCGCTACCGTTGCGCCACAAGGTCAATGAAACTTGAGTGCTCTGACCCTGTTCAGCACTCTTTTCGATCATGTATCTGTACTGGATCATGAAAAGTCTGATTTGATTTGGATGTGATTTCTAGGCACAATCTTCTGATGTGGAGTGAAACGCACAACCGTTGCGCAACAAGCTCTTGCTGCTGCATGTCAAACTAGATGCAGGAGGCAAAAACTGGCATTGTGTGTCATGTCTGCTTGCTCACTTTTGTTAAACCGTGGTTCTAATAACACGGAGGTTTCAGCTTTTGATCCCCATATGGGCTAGGTTCTCCAGCATCTGAAGTGCCGTCAAGCTATCTTTTGACAAAGTCTTCGGCCTCCTTTGGGTGCCAAAAGTGGAGCCGTGATGCATGTGTATTTGAATCAAGGTTGCGTAGAGCGCAGTCGTCACATGGCCAGTTCACTCCATTTTTTTAGAGTGTGGTGCAAATGTCATTTTCACATGCAACTTTCTGGTCCTCCATTGAGAGACGCTTATTTATGCCACAAGGCCAAAGAAGTTTGTTTTTTTGCCGTAACCCAATTCCACAGTGTTTTTGAACAATTTTTTGTAGTTGATGAGTAAAATGTCAGATGACCCTGACGTGATTTGAACACGCAACCTTCTGATCTGGAGTCAGACGCGCTACCGTTGCGCCACAAGGTCAATGAAACTTGAGTGCTCTGACCCTGTTCAGCACTCTTTTCGATCATGTATCTGTACTGGATCATGAAAAGTCTGATTTGATTTGGATGTGATTTCTAGGCACAATCTTCTGATGTGGAGTGAAACGCACAACCGTTGCGCAACAAGCTCTTGCTGCTGCATGTCAAACTAGATGCAGGAGGCAAAAACTGGCATTGTCTGTCATGTCTGCTTGCTCACTTTTGTTAAACCGTGGTTCTAATAACACGGAGGTTTCAGCTTTTGATCCCCATATGGGCTAGGTTCTCCAGCATCTGAAGTGCCGTCAAGCTATCTTTTGACAAAGTCTTCGGCCTCTTTTGGGTGCCAAAAGTGGAGCCCTGATGCATGTGTATTTGAATCAAGGTTGCGTAGAGCGCAGTCAGGTCACATGGCCAGTTCACTCCATTTTTTTAGAGTGTGGTGCAAATGTCATTTTCACATGCAACTTTCTGGTCTTCCATTGAGAGACGCTTATTTATGCCACAAGGTCAAAGAAGTTTGTTTTTTTGCCGTAACCCAATTCCACAGTGTTTTTGAACAATTTTTTGTAGTTGATGAGTAAAATGTCAGATGACCCTGACGTGATTTGAACACGCAACCTTCTGATCTGGAGTCAGACGCGCTACCGTTGCGCCACAAGGTCAATGAAACTTGAGTGCTCTGACCCTGTTCAGCACTCTTTTCGATCATGTATCTGTACTGGATCATGAAAAGTCTGATTTGATTTGGATGTGATTTCTAGGCACAATCTTCTGATGTGGAGTGAAACGCACAACCGTTGCGCAACAAGCTCTTGCTGCTGCATGTCAAACTAGATGCAGGAGGCAAAAACTGGCATTGTGTGTCATGTCTGCTTGCTCACTTTTGTTAAACCGTGGTTCTAATAACACGGAGGTTTCAGCTTTTGATCCCCATATGGGCTAGGTTCTCCAGCATCTGAAGTGCCGTCAAGCTATCTTTTGACAAAGTCTTCGGCCTCTTTTGGGTGCCAAAAGTGGAGCCGTGATGCATGTGTATTTGAATCAAGGTTGCGTAGAGCGCAGTCGTCACATGGCCAGTTCACTCCATTTTTTTAGAGTGTGGTGCAAATGTCATTTTCACATGCAACTTTCTGGTCCTCCATTGAGAGACGCTTATTTATGCCACAAGGCCAAAGAAGTTTGTTTTTTTGCCGTAACCCAATTCCACAGTGTTTTTGAACAATTTTTTGTAGTTGATGAGTAAAATGTCAGATGACCCTGACGTGATTTGAACACGCAACCTTCGGATCTGGAGTCAGACGCGCTACCGTTGCGCCACAAGGTCAATGAAACTTGAGTGCTTTGACCCTGTTCAGCACTCTTTTCGATCATGTATCTGTACTGGATCATGAAAAGTCTGATTTGATTTGGATGTGATTTCTAGGCACAATCTTCTGATGTGGAGTGAAACGCACAACCGTTGCGCAACAAGCTCTTGCTGCTGCATGTCAAACTAGATGCAGGAGGCAAAAACTGGCATTGTGTGTCATGTCTGCTTGCTCACTTTTGTTAAACCGTGGTTCTAATAACACGGAGGTTTCAGCTTTTGATCCCCATATGGGCTAGGTTCTCCAGCATCTGAAGTGCCGTCAAGCTATCTTTTGACAAAGTCTTCGCCCTCTTTTGGGTGCCAAAAGTGGAGCCCTGATGCATGTGTATTTGAATCAAGGTTGCGTAGAGCGCAGTCAGGTCACATGGCCAGTTCACTCCATTTTTTTAGAGTGTGGTGCAAATGTCATTTTCACATGCAACTTTCTGGTCTTCCATTGAGAGACGCTTATTTATGCCACAAGGTCAAAGAAGTTTGTTTTTTTGCCGTAACCCAATTCCACAGTGTTTTTGAACAATTTTTTGTAGTTGATGAGTAAAATGTCAGATGACCCTGACGTGATTTGAACACGCAACCTTCTGATCTGGAGTCAGACGCGCTACCGTTGCGCCACAAGGTCAATGAAACTTGAGTGCTCTGACCCTGTTCAGCACTCTTTTCGATCATGTATCTGTACTGGATCATGAAAAGTCTGATTTGATTTGGATGTGATTTCTAGGCACAATCTTCTGATGTGGAGTGAAACGCACAACCGTTGCGCAACAAGCTCTTGCTGCTGCATGTCAAACTAGATGCAGGAGGCAAAAACTGGCATTGTCTGTCATGTCTGCTTGCTCACTTTTGTTAAACCGTGGTTCTAATAACACGGAGGTTTCAGCTTTTGATCCCCATATGGGCTAGGTTCTCCAGCATCTGAAGTGCCGTCAAGCTATCTTTTGACAAAGTCTTCGGCCTCTTTTAGGTGCCAAAACTGGAGCCGTGATGCATGTGTATTTGAATCAAGGTTGCGTAGAGCGCAGTCATGTCACATGGCCAGTTCACTCCATTTTTTTAGAGTGTGGTGCAAATGTCATTTTCACATGCAACTTTCTGGTCCTCCATTGAGAGACGCTTATTTATGCCACAAGGTCAAAGAAGTTTGTTTTTTTGCCGTAACCCAATTCCACAGTGTTTTTGAACAATTTTTTGTAGTTGATGAGTAAAATGTCAGATTACCCTGACGTGATTTGAACACGCAACCTTCTGATCTGGAGTCAGACGCGCTACCGTTGCGCCACAAGGTCAATGAAACTTGAGTGCTCTGACCCTGTTCAGCACTCTTTTCGATCATGTATCTGTACTGGATCATGAAAAGTCTGATTTGATTTGGATGTGATTTCTAGGCACAATCTTCTGATGCGGAGTGAAACGCACAACCGTTGCGCAACAAGCTCTTGCTGCTGCATATCAAACTAGATGCAGGAGGCAAAAACTGGCATTGTGTGTCATGTCTGCTTGCTCACTTTTGTTAAACCGTGGTTCTAATAACACGGAGGTTTCAGCTTTTGATCCCCATATGGGCTAGGTTCTCCAGCATCTGAAGTGCCGTCAAGCTATCTTTTGACAAAGTCTTCGGCCTCTTTTGGGTGCCAAAAGTGGAGCCCTGATGCATGTGTATTTGAATCAAGGTTGCGTAGAGCGCAGTCAGGTCACATGGCCAGTTCACTCCATTTTTTTAGAGTGTGGTGCAAATGTAATTTTCACATGCAACTTTCTGGTCTTCCATTGAGAGACGCTTATTTATGCCACAAGGTCAAAGAAGTTTGTTTTTTTGCCGTAACCCAATTCCACAGTGTTTTTGAACAATTTTTTGTAGTTGATGAGTAAAATGTCAGATGACCCTGACGTGATTTGAACACGCAACCTTCTGATGTGGAGTCAGACGCGCTACCGTTGCGCCACAAGGTCAATGAAACTTGAGTGCTCTGACCCTGTTCAGCACTCTTTTCGATCATGTATCTGTACTGGATCATGAAAAGTCTGATTTGATTTGGATGTGATTTCTAGGCACAATCTTCTGATGCGGAGTGAAACGCACAACCGTTGCGCAACAAGCTCTTGCTGCTGCATATCAAACTAGATGCAGGAGGCAAAAACTGGCATTGTGTGTCATGTCTGCTTGCTCACTTTTGTTAAACCGTGGTTCTAATAACACGGAGGTTTCAGCTTTTGATCCCCATATGGGCTAGGTTCTCCAGCATCTGAAGTGCCGTCAAGCTATCTTTTGACAAAGTCTTCGGCCTCTTTTGGGTGCCAAAAGTGGAGCCCTGATGCATGTGTATTTGAATCAAGGTTGCGTAGAGCGCAGTCAGGTCACATGGCCAGTTCACTCCATTTTTTTAGAGTGTGGTGCAAATGTAATTTTCACATGCAACTTTCTGGTCTTCCATTGAGAGACGCTTATTTATGCCACAAGGTCAAAGAAGTTTGTTTTTTTGCCGTAACCCAATTCCACAGTGTTTTTGAACAATTTTTTGTAGTTGATGAGTAAAATGTCAGATGACCCTGACGTGATTTGAACACGCAACCTTCTGATGTGGAGTCAGACGCGCTACCGTTGCGCCACAAGGTCAATGAAACTTGAGTGCTCTGACCCTGTTCAGCACTCTTTTCGATCATGTATCTGTACTGGATCATGAAAAGTCTGATTTGATTTGGATGTGATTTCTAGGCACAATCTTCTGATGCGGAGTGAAACGCACAACCGTTGCGCAACAAGCTCTTGCTGCTGCATATCAAACTAGATGCAGGAGGCAAAAACTGGCATTGTGTGTCATGTCTGCTTGCTCACTTTTGTTAAACCGTGGTTCTAATAACACGGAGGTTTCAGCTTTTGATCCCCATATGGGCTAGGTTCTCCAGCATCTGAAGTGCCGTCAAGCTATCTTTTGACAAAGTCTTCGGCCTCTTTTGGGTGCCAAAAGTGGAGCCCTGATGCATGTGTATTTGAATCAAGGTTGCGTAGAGCGCAGTCAGGTCACATGGCCAGTTCACTCCATTTTTTTAGAGTGTGGTGCAAATGTCATTTTCACATGCAACTTTCTGGTCTTCCATTGAGAGACGCTTATTTATGCCACAAGGTCAAAGAAGTTTGTTTTTTTGCCGTAACCCAATACCACAGTGTTTTTGAACAATTTTTTGTAGTTGATGAGTAAAATGTCAGATGACCCTGACGTGATTTGAACACGCAACCTTCTGATCTGGAGTCAGACGCGCTACCGTTGCGCCACAAGGTCAATGAAACTTGAGTGCTCTGACCCTGTTCAGCACTCTTTTCGATCATGTATCTGTACTGGATCATGAAAAGTCTGATTTGATTTGGATGTGATTTCTAGGCACAATCTTCTGATGCGGAGTGAAACGCACAACCGTTGCGCAACAAGCTCTTGCTGCTGCATGTCAAACTAGATGCAGGAGGCAAAAACTGGCATTGTGTGTCATGTCTGCTTGCTCACTTTTGTTAAACCGTGGTTCTAATAACACGGAGGTTTCAGCTTTTGATCCCCATATGGGCTAGGTTCTCCAGCATCTGAAGTGCCGTCAAGCTATCTTTTGACAAAGTCTTCGGCCTCTTTTAGATGCCAAAACTGGAGCCGTGATGCATGTGTATTTGAATCAAGGTTGCGTAGAGCGCCGTCATGTCACATGGCCAGTTCACTCCATTTTTTTAGAGTGTGGTGCAAATGTCATTTTCACATGCAACTTTCTGGTCCTCCATTGAGAGACGCTTATTTATGCCACAAGGTCAAAGAAGTTTTTTTTTTTGCCGTAACCCAATTCCACAGTGTTTTTGAACAATTTTTTGTAGTTGATGAGTAAAATGTCAGATGACCCTGACGTGATTTGAACACGCAACCTTCTGATCTGGAGTCAGACGCGCTACCGTTGCGCCACAAGGTCAATGAAACTTGAGTGCTCTGACCCTGTTCAGCACTCTTTTCGATCATGTATCTGTACTGGATCATGAAAAGTCTGATTTGATTTGGATGTGATTTCTAGGCACAATCTTCTGATGTGGAGTGAAACGCACAACCGTTGCGCAACAAGCTCTTGCTGCTGCATGTCAAACTAGATGCAGGAGGCAAAAACTGGCATTGTGTGTCATGTCTGCTTGCTCACTTTTGTTAAACCGTGGTTCTAATAACACGGAGGTTTCAGCTTTTGATCCCCATATGGGCTAGGTTCTCCAGCATCTGAAGTGCCGTCAAGCTATCTTTTGACAAAGTCTTCGGCCTCTTTTGGGTGCCAAAACTGGAGCCGTGATGCATGTGTATTTGAATCAAGGTTGCGTAGAGCGCAGTCATGTCACATGGCCAGTTCACTCCATTTTTTTAGAGTGTGGTGCAAATATCATTTTCACATGCAACTTTCTGGTCCTCCATTGAGAGACGCTTATTTATGCCACAAGGTCAAAGAAGTTTGTTTTTTTGCCGTAACCCAATTCCACAGTGTTTTTGAACAATTTTTTGTAGTTGATGAGTAAAATGTCAGATGACCCTGACGTGATTTGAACACGCAACCTTCTGATCTGGAGTCAGACGCGCTACCGTTGCGCCACAAGGTCAATGAAACTTGAGTGCTCTGACCCTGTTCAGCACTCTTTTCGATCATGTATCTGTACTGGATCATGAAAAGTCTGATTTGATTTGGATGTGATTTCTAGGCACAATCTTCTGATGTGGAGTGAAACGCACAACCGTTGCGCAACAAGCTCTTGCTGCTGCATATCAAAATAGATGCAGGAGGCAAAAACTGGCATTGTGTGTCATGTCTGCTTGCTCACTTTTGTTAAACCGTGGTTCTAATAACACGGAGGTTTCAGCTTTTGATCCCCATATGGGCTAGGTTCTCCAGCATCTGAAGTGCCGTCAAGCTATCTTTTGACAAAGTCTTCTGCCTCTTTTGGGTGCCAAAAGTGGAGCCCTGATGCATGTGTATTTGAATCAAGGTTGCGTAGAGCGCAGTCAGGTCACATGGCCAGTTCACTCCATTTTTTTAGAGTGTGGTGCAAATGTCATTTTCACATGCAACTTTCTGGTCTTCCATTGAGAGACGCTTATTTATGCCACAAGGTCAAAGAAGTTTGTTTTTTTGCCGTAACCCAATTCCACAGTGTTTTTGAACAATTTTTTGTAGTTGATGAGTAAAATGTCAGATGACCCTGACGTGATTTGAACACGCAACCTTCTGATCTGGAGTCAGACGCGCTACCGTTGCGCCACAAGGTCAATGAAACTTGAGTGCTCTGACCCTGTTCAGCACTCTTTTCGATCATGTATCTGTACTGGATCATGAAAAGTCTGATTTGATTTGGATGTGATTTCTAGGCACAATCTTCTGATGTGGAGTGAAACGCACAACCGTTGCGCAACAAGCTCTTGCTGCTGCATGTCAAACTAGATGCAGGAGGCAAAAACTGGCATTGTGTGTCATGTCTGCTTGCTCACTTTTGTTAAACCGTGGTTCTAATAACACGGAGGTTTCAGCTTTTGATCCCCATATGGGCTAGGTTCTCCAGCATCTGAAGTGCCGTCAAGCTATCTTTTGACAAAGTCTTCGGCCTCTTTTGGGTGCCAAAAGTGGAGCCCTGATGCATGTGTATTTGAATCAAGGTTGCGTAGAGCGCAGTCAGGTCACATGGCCAGTTCACTCCATTTTTTTAGAGTGTGGTGCAAATGTCATTTTCACATGCAACTTTCTGGTCTTCCATTGAGAGACGCTTATTTATGCCACAAGGTCAAAGAAGTTTGTTTTTTTGCCGTAACTCAATTCCACAGTGTTTTTGAACAATTTTTTGTAGTTGATGAGTAAAATGTCAGATGACCCTGACGTGATTTGAACACGCAACCTTCTGATCTGGAGTCAGACGCGCTACCGTTGCGCCACAAGGTCAATGAAACTTGAGTGCTCTGACCCTGTTCAGCACTCTTTTCGATCATGTATCTGTACTGGATCATGAAAAGTCTGATTTGATTTGGATGTGATTTCTAGGCACAATCTTCTGATGTGGAGTGAAACGCACAACCGTTGCGCAACAAGCTCTTGCTGCTGCATGTCAAACTAGATGCAGGAGGCAAAAACTGGCATTGTCTGTCATGTCTGCTTGCTCACTTTTGTTAAACCGTGGTTCTAATAACACGGAGGTTTCAGCTTTTGATCCCCATATGGGCTAGGTTCTCCAGCATCTGAAGTGCCGTCAAGCTATCTTTTGACAAAGTCTTCGGCCTCTTTTGGGTGCCAAAAGTGGAGCCCTGATGCATGTGTATTTGAATCAAGGTTGCGTAGAGCGCAGTCAGGTCACATGGCCAGTTCACTCCATTTTTTTAGAGTGTGGTGCAAATGTCATTTTCACATGCAACTTTCTGTTCTTCCATTGAGAGACGCTTATTTATGCCACAAGATCAAAGAAGTTTTTTTTTTTGTCGTAACTCAATTCCACAGTGTTTTTGAACAATTTTTTGTAGTTGATGAGTAAAATGTCAGATGACCCTGACGTGATTTGAACACGCAACCTTCTGATCTGGAGTCAGACGCGCTACCGTTGCGCCACAAGGTCAATGAAACTTAAGTGCTCTGACCCTGTTCAGCACTCTTTTCGATCATGTATCTGTACTGGATCATGAAAAGTCTGATTTGATTTGGATGTGATTTCTAGGCACAATCTTCTGATGTGGAGTGAAACGCACAACCGTTGCGCAACAAGCTCTTGCTGCTGCATGTCAAACTAGATGCAGGAGGCAAAAACTGGCATTGTCTGTCATGTCTGCTTGCTCACTTTTGTTAAACCGTGGTTCTAATAACACGGAGGTTTCAGCTTTTGATCCCCATATGGGCTAGGTTCTCCAGCATCTGAAGTGCCGTCAAGCTATCTTTTGACAAAGTCTTCGGCCTCTTTTGGGTGCCAAAAGTGGAGCCGTTATGCATGTGTATTTGTATCAAGGTTGCGTAGAGCGCAGTCATGTCACATGGCCAGTTCACTCCATTTTTTTAGAGTGTGGTGCAAATGTCATGTTCACATGCAACTTTCTGTTCCTCCATTGAGAGACGCTTATTTATGCCACAAGGTCAAAGAAGTTTGTTTTTTTGCCGTAACCCAAATCCACAGTGTTTTTGAACAATTTTTTGTAGTTGATGAGTAAAATGTCAGATGACCCTGACGTGATTTGAACACGCAACCTTCTGATCTGGAGTCAGACGCGCTACCGTTACGCCACAAGGTCAATGAAATTTGAGTGCTCTGACCCTGTTCAGCACTCTTTTCGATCATGTATCTGTACTGGATCATGAAAAGTCTGATTTGATTTGGATGTGATTTCTAGGCACAATCTTCTGATGTGGAGTGAAACGCACAACCGTTGCGCAACAAGCTCTTGCTGCTGCATGTCAAACTAGATGCAGGAGGCAAAAACTGGCATTGTGTGTCATGTCTGCTTGCTCACTTTTGTTAAACCGTGGTTCTAATAACACGGAGGTTTCAGCTTTTGATCCCCATATGGGCTAGGTTCTCCAGCATCTGAAGTGCCGTCAAGCTATCTTTTGACAAAGTCTTCGGCCTCTTTTGGGTGCCAAAAGTGGAGCCCTGATGCATGTGTATTTGAATCAAGGTTGCGTAGAGCGCAGTCAGGTCACATGGCCAGTTCACTCCATTTTTTTAGAGTGTGGTGCAAATGTCATTTTCACATGCAACTTTCTGATCTTCCATTGAGAGACGCTTATTTATGCCACAAGGTCAAAGAAGTTTGTTTTTTTGCCGTAACCCAATTCCACAGTGTTTTTGAACAATTTTTTGTAGTTGATGAGTAAAATGTCAGATGACCCTGACGTGATTTGAACACGCAACCTTCTGATCTGGAGTCAGACGCGCTACCGTTGCGCCACAAGGTCAATGAAACTTGAGTGCTCTGACCCTGTTCAGCACTCTTTTCGATCATGTATCTGTACTGGATCATGAAAAGTCTGATTTGATTTGGATGTGATTTCTAGGCACAATCTTCTGATGTGGAGTTAAACGCACAACCGTTGCGCAACAAGCTCTTGCTGCTGCATGTCAAACTAGATGCAGGAGGCAAAAACTGGCATTGTGTGTCATGTCTGCTTGCTCACTTTTGTTAAACCGTGGTTCTAATAACACGGAGGTTTCAGCTTTTGATCCCCATATGGGCTAGGTTCTCCAGCATCTGAAGTGCCGTCAAGCTATCTTTTGACAAAGTCTTCGGCCTCTTTTGGGTGCCAAAAGTGGAGCCGTGATGCATGTGTATTTGAATCAAGGTTGCGTAGAGCGCAGTCAGGTCACATGGCCAGTTCACTCCATTTTTTTAGAGTGTGGTGCAAATGTCATTTTCACATGCAACTTTCTGGTCCTCCATTGAGAGACGCTTATTTATGCCACAAGGTCAAAGAAGTTTGTTTTTTTGCCGTAACCCAATTCCACAGTGTTTTTGAACAATTTTTTGTAGTTGATGAGTAAAATGTCAGATGACCCTGACGTGATTTGAACACGCAACCTTCTGATCTGGAGTCAGACGCGCTACCGTTGCGCCACAAGGTCAATGAAACTTGAGTGCTCTGACCCTGTTCAGCACTCTTTTCGATCATGTATCTGTACTGGATCATGAAAAGTCTGATTTGATTTGGATGTGATTTCTAGGCACAATCTTCTGATGTGGAGTGAAACGCACAACCGTTGCGCAACAAGCTCTTGCTGCTGCATGTCAAACTAGATGCAGGAGGCAAAAACTGGCATTGTCTGTCATGTCTGCTTGCTCACTTTTGTTAAACCGTGGTTCTAATAACACGGAGGTTTCAGCTTTTGATCCCCATATGGGCTAGGTTCTCCAGCATCTGAAGTGCCGTCAAGCTATCTTTTGACAAAGTCTTCGGCCTCTTTTGGGTACCAAAAGTGGAGCCGTGATGCATGTGTATTTGAATCAAGGTTGCGTAGAGCGCAGTCAGGTCACATGGCCAGTTCACTCCATTTTTTTAGAGTGTGGTGCAAATGTCATTTTCACATGCAACTTTCTGGTCTTCCATTGAGAGACGCTTATTTATGCCACAAGGTCAAAGAAGTTTGTTTTTTTGCCGTAACTCAATTCCACAGTGTTTTTGAACAATTTTTTGTAGTTGATGAGTAAAATGTCAGATGACCCTGACGTGATTTGAACACGCAACCTTCTGATCTGGAGTCAGACGCGCTACCGTTGCGCCACAAGGTCAATGAAACTTGAGTGCTCTGACCCTGTTCAGCACTCTTTTCGATCATGTATCTGTACTGGATCATGAAAAGTCTGATTTGATTTGGATGTGATTTCTAGGCACAATCTTCTGATGTGGAGTGAAACGCACAACCGTTGCGCAACAAGCTCTTGCTGCTGCATGTCAAACTAGATGCAGGAGGCAAAAACTGGCATTGTGTGTCATGTCTGCTTGCTCACTTTTGTTAAACCGTGGTTCTAATAACACGGAGGTTTCAGCTTTTGATCCCCATATGGGCTAGGTTCTCCAGCATCTGAAGTGCCGTCAAGCTATCTTTTGACAAAGTCTTCGGCCTCTTTTGGGTGCCAAAAGTGGAGCCCTGATGCATGTGTATTTGAATCAAGGTTGCGTAGAGCGCAGTCAGGTCACATGGCCAGTTCACTCCATTTTTTTAGAGTGTGGTGCAAATGTCATTTTCACATGCAACTTTCTGGTCTTCCATTGAGAGACGCTTATTTATGCCACAAGGTCAAAGAAGTTTGTTTTTTTGCCGTAACCCAATTCCACAGTGTTTTTGAACAATTTTTTGTAGTTGATGAGTAAAATGTCAGATGACCCTGACGTGATTTGAACACGCAACCTTCTGATCTGGAGTCAGACGCGCTACCGTTGCGCCACAAGGTCAATGAAACTTGAGTGCTCTGACCCTGTTCAGCACTCTTTTCGATCATGTATCTGTACTGGATCATGAAAAGTCTGATTTGATTTGGATGTGATTTCTAGGCACAATCTTCTGATGTGGAGTGAAACGCACAACCGTTGCGCAACAAGCTCTTGCTGCTGCATGTCAAACTAGATGCAGGAGGCAAAAACTGGCATTGTGTGTCATGTCTGCTTGCTCACTTTTGTTAAACCGTGGTTCTAATAACACGGAGGTTTCAGCTTTTGATCCCCATATGGGCTAGGTTCTCCAGCATCTGAAGTGCCGTCAAGCTATCTTTTGACAAAGTCTTCGGCCTCTTTTGGGTACCAAAAGTGGAGCCGTGATGCATGTGTATTTGAATCAAGGTTGCGTAGAGCGCAGTCATGTCACATGGCCAGTTCACTCCATTTTTTTAGAGTGTGGTGCAAATGTCATTTTCACATGCAACTTTCTGGTCTTCCATTGAGAGACGCTTATTTATGCCACAAGATCAAAGAAGTTTGTTTTATTGCCGTAACTCAATTCCACAGTGTTTTTGAACAATTTTTTGTAGTTGATGAGTAAAATGTCAGATGACCCTGACGTGATTTGAACACGCAACCTTCTGATCTGGAGTCAGACGCGCTACCGTTGCGCCACAAGGTCAATGAAACTTGAGTGCTCTGACCCTGTTCAGCACTCTTTTCGATCATGTATCTGTACTGGATCATGAAAAGTCTGATTTGATTTGGATGTGATTTCTAGGCACAATCTTCTGATGTGGAGTGAAACGCACAACCGTTGCGCAACAAGCTCTTGCTGCTGCATGTCAAACTAGATGCAGGAGGCAAAAACTGGCATTGTCTGTCATGTCTGCTTGCTCACTTTTGTTAAACCGTGGTTCTAATAACACGGAGGTTTCAGCTTTTGATCCCCATATGGGCTAGGTTCTCCAGCATCTGAAGTGCCGTCAAGCTATCTTTTGACAAAGTCTTCGGCCTCTTTTGGGTGCCAAAAGTGGAGCCGTTATGCATGTGTATTTGTATCAAGGTTGCGTAGAGCGCAGTCATGTCACATGGCCAGTTCACTCCATTTTTTTAGAGTGTGGTGCAAATGTCATGTTCACATGCAACTTTCTGGTCCTCCATTGAGAGACGCTTATTTATGCCACAAGGTCAAAGAAGTTTGTTTTTTTGCCGTAACCCAAATCCACAGTGTTTTTGAACAATTTTTTGTAGTTGATGAGTAAAATGTCAGATGACCCTGACGTGATTTGAACACGCAACCTTCTGATCTGGAGTCAGACGCGCTACCGTTGCGCCACAAGGTCAATGAAACTTGAGTGCTCTGACCCTGTTCAGCACTCTTTTCGATCATGTATCTGTACTGGATCATGAAAAGTCTGATTTGATTTGGATGTGATTTCTAGACACAATCTTCTGATGTGGAGTGAAACGCACAACCGTTGCGCAACAAGCTCTTGCTGCTGCATGTCAAACTAGATGCAGGAGGCAAAAACTGGCATTGTGTGTCATGTCTGCTTGCTCACTTTTGTTAAACCGTGGTTCTAATAACACGGAGGTTTCAGCTTTTGATCCCCATATGGGCTAGGTTCTCCAGCATCTGAAGTGCCGTCAAGCTATCTTTTGACAAAGTCTTCGGCCTCTTTTGGGTGCCAAAAGTGGAGCCGTGATGCATGTGTATTTGAATCAAGGTTGCGTAGAGCGCAGTCATGTCACATGGTCAGTTCACTCCATTTTTTTAGAGTGTGGTGCAAATGTCATTTTCACATGCAACTTTCTGGTCCTCCATTGAGAGACGCTTATTTATGCCACAAGGTCAAAGAAGTTTGTTTTTTTGCCGTAACCCAATTCCACAGTGTTTTTGAACAATTTTTTGTAGTTGATGAGTAAAATGTCAGATGACCCTGACGTGATTTGAACACGCAACCTTCTGATCTGGAGTCAGACGCGCTACCGTTGCGCCACAAGGTCAATGAAACTTGAGTGCTCTGACCCTGTTCAGCACTCTTTTCGATCATGTATCTGTACTGGATCATGAAAAGTCTGATTTGATTTGGATGTGATTTCTAGGCACAATCTTCTGATGTGGAGTGAAACGCACAACCGTTGCGCAACAAGCTCTTGCTGCTGCATGTCAAACTAGATGCAGGAGGCAAAAACTGGCATTGTCTGTCATGTCTGCTTGCTCACTTTTGTTAAACCGTGGTTCTAATAACACGGAGGTTTCAGCTTTTGATCCCCATATGGGCTAGGTTCTCCAGCATCTGAAGTGCCGTCAAGCTATCTTTTGACAAAGTCTTCGGCCTCTTTTAGGTGCCAAAACTGGAGCCGTGATGCATGTGTATTTGAATCAAGGTTGCGTAGAGCGCAGTCATGTCACATGGCCAGTTCACTCCATTTTTTTAGAGTGTGGTGCAAATGTCATTTTCACATGCAACTTTCTGGTCTTCCATTGAGAGACGCTTATTTATGCCACAAGGTCAAAGAAGTTTGTTTTTTTGCCGTAACCCAATTCCACAGTGTTTTTGAACAATTTTTTGTAGTTGATGAGTAAAATGTCAGATGACCCTGACGTGATTTGAACACGCAACCTTCTGATCTGGAGTCAGACGCGCTACCGTTGCGCCACAAGGTCAATGAAATTTGAGTGCTCTGACCCTGTTCAGCACTCTTTTCGATCATGTATCTGTACTGGATCATGAAAAGTCTGATTTGATTTGGATGTGATTTCTAGGCACAATCTTCTGATGTGGAGTGAAACGCACAACCGTTGCGCAACAAGCTCTTGCTGCTGCATGTCAAACTAGATGCAGGAGGCAAAAACTGGCATTGTGTGTCATGTCTGCTTGCTCACTTTTGTTAAACCGTGGTTCTAATAACACGGAGGTTTCAGCTTTTGATCCCCATATGGGCTAGGTTCTCCAGCATCTGAAGTGCCGTCAAGCTATCTTTTGACAAAGTCTTCGGCCTCTTTTGGGTGCCAAAAGTGGAGCCGTGATGCATGTGTATTTGAATCAAGGTTGCGTAGAGCGCAGTCATGTCACATGGCCAGTTCACTCCATTTTTTTAGAGTGTGGTGCAAATGTCATTTTCACATGCAACTTTCTGGTCTTCCATTGAGAGACGCTTATTTATGCCACAAGGTCAAAGAAGTTTGTTTTTTTGCCGTAACCCAATTCCACAGTGTTTTTGAACAATTTTTTGTAGTTGATGAGTAAAATGTCAGATGACCCTGACGTGATTTGAACACGCAACCTTCTGATCTGGAGTCAGACGCGCTACCGTTGCGCCACAAGGTCAATGAAACTTGAGTGCTCTGACCCTGTTCAGCACTCTTTTCGATCATGTATCTGTACTGGATCATGAAAAGTCTGATTTGATTTGGATGTGATTTCTAGGCACAATCTTCTGATGTGGAGTGAAACGCACAACCGTTGCGCAACAAGCTCTTGCTGCTGCATGTCAAACTAGATGCAGGAGGCAAAAACTGGCATTGTGTGTCATGTCTGCTTGCTCACTTTTGTTAAACCGTGGTTCTAATAACACGGAGGTTTCAGCTTTTGATCCCCATATGGGCTAGGTTCTCCAGCATCTGAAGTGCCGTCAAGCTATCTTTTGACAAAGTCTTCGGCCTCTTTTGGGTGCCAAAAGTGGAGCCGTGATGCATCTGTATTTGAATCAAGGTTGCGTAGAGCGCAGTCATGTCACATGGCCAGTTCACTCCATTTTTTTAGAGTGTGGTGCAAATGTCATTTTCACATGCAACTTTCTGGTCTTCCATTGAGAGACGCTTATTTATGCCACAAGGTCAAAGAAGTTTGTTTTTTTGCCGTAACTCAATTCCACAGTGTTTTTGAACAATTTTTTGTAGTTGATGAGTAAAATGTCAGATGACCCTGACGTGATTTGAACACGCAACCTTCTGATCTGGAGTCAGACGCGCTACCGTTGCGCCACAAGGTCAATGAAACTTGAGTGCTCTGACCCTGTTCAGCACTCTTTTCGATCATGTATCTGTACTGGATCATGAAAAGTCTGATTTGATTTGGATGTGATTTCTAGGCACAATCTTCTGATGTGGAGTGAAACGCACAACCGTTGCGCAACAAGCTCTTGCTGCTGCATGTCAAACTAGATGCAGGAGGCAAAAACTGGCATTGTCTGTCATGTCTGCTTGCTCACTTTTGTTAAACCGTGGTTCTAATAACACGGAGGTTTCAGCTTTTGATCCCCATATGGGCTAGGTTCTCCAGCATCTGAAGTGCCGTCAAGCTATCTTTTGACAAAGTCTTCGGCCTCTTTTGGGTGCCAAAAGTGGAGCCGTGATGCATGTGTATTTGAATCAAGGTTGCGTAGAGCGCAGTCATGTCACATGGCCAGTTCACTCCATTTTTTTAGAATGTGGTGCAAATGTCATTTTCACATGCAACTTTCTGGTCCTCCATTGAGAGACGCTTATTTATGCCACAAGGTCAAAGAAGTTTGTTTTTTTGCCGTAACCCAATTCCACAGTGTTTTTGAACAATTTTTTGTAGTTGATGAGTAAAATGTCAGATGACCCTGACGTGATTTGAACACGCAACCTTCTGATCTGGAGTCAGACGCGCTACCGTTGCGCCACAAGGTCAATGAAACTTGAGTGCTCTGACCCTGTTCAGCACTCTTTTCGATCATGTATCTGTACTGGATCATGAAAAGTCTGATTTGATTTGGATGTGATTTCTAGGCACAATCTTCTGATGTGGAGTGAAACGCACAACCGTTGCGCAACAAGCTCTTGCTGCTGCATGTCAAACTAGATGCAGGAGGCAAAAACTGGCATTGTGTGTCATGTCTGCTTGCTCACTTTTGTTAAACCGTGGTTCTAATAACACGGAGGTTTCAGCTTTTGATCCCCATATGGGCTAGGTTCTCCAGCATCTGAAGTGCCGTCAAGCTATCTTTTGACAAAGTCTTCTGCCTCTTTTGGGTGCCAAAAGTGGAGCCCTGATGCATGTGTATTTGAATCAAGGTTGCGTAGAGCGCAGTCAGGTCACATGGCCAGTTCACTCCATTTTTTTAGAGTGTGGTGCAAATGTCATTTTCACATGCAACTTTCTGGTCTTCCATTGAGAGACGCTTATTTATGCCACAAGGTCAAAGAAGTTTGTTTTTTTGCCGTAACCCAATTCCACAGTGTTTTTGAACAATTTTTTGTAGTTGATGAGTAAAATGTCAGATGACCCTGACGTGATTTGAACACGCAACCTTCTGATCTGGAGTCAGACGCGCTACCGTTGCGCCACAAGGTCAATGAAACTTGAGTGCTCTGACCCTGACAAGGTTGCGTAGAGCGCAGTCATGTCACATGGCCAGTTCACTCCATTTTTTTAGAGTGTGGTGCAAATGTCATTTTCACATGCAACTTTCTGGTCTTCCATTGAGAGACGCTTATTTATGCCACAAGGTCAAAGAAGTTTGTTTTTTTGCCGTAACTCAATTCCACAGTGTTTTTGAACAATTTTTTGTAGTTGATGAGTAAAACGTCAGATGACCCTGACGTGATTTGAACACGCAACCTTCTGATCTGGAGTCAGACGCGCTACCGTTGCGCCACAAGGTCAATGAAACTTGAGTGCTCTGACCCTGTTCAGCACTCTTTTTGATCATGTATCTGTACTGGATCATGAAAAGTCTGATTTGATTTGGATGTGATTTCTAGGCACAATCTTCTGATGTGGAGTGAAACGCACAACCGTTGCGCAACAAGCTCTTGCTGCTGCATGTCAAACTAGATGCAGGAGGCAAAAACTGGCATTGTCTGTCATGTCTGCTTGCTCACTTTTGTTAAACCGTGGTTCTAATAACACGGAGGTTTCAGCTTTTGATCCCCATATGGGCTAGGTTCTCCAGCATCTGAAGTGCCGTCAAGCTATCTTTTGACAAAGTCTTCGGCCTCTTTTGGGTGCCAAAAGTGGAGCCGTGATGCATGTGTATTTGAATCAAGGTTGCGTAGAGCGCAGTCATGTCACATGGCCAGTTCACTCCATTTTTTTAGAGTGTGGTGCAAATGTCATTTTCACATGCAACTTTCTGGTCTTCCATTGAGAGACGCTTATTTATGCCACAAGGTCAAAGAAGTTTGTTTTTTTGCCGTAACCCAATTCCACAGTGTTTTTGAACAATTTTTTGTAGTTGATGAGTAAAATGTCAGATGACCCTGACGTGATTTGAACACGCAACCTTCTGATCTGGAGTCAGACGCGCTACCGTTGCGCCACAAGGTCAATGACACTTGAGTGCTCTGACCCTGTTCAGCACTCTTTTCGATCATGTATCTGTACTGGATCATGAAAAGTCTGATTTGATTTGGATGTGATTTCTAGGCACAATCTTCTGATGTGGAGTGAAACGCACAACCGTTGCGCAACAAGCTCTTGCTGCTGCATGTCAAACTGGATGCAGGAGGCAAAAACTGGCATTGTGTGTCATGTCTGCTTGCTCACTTTTGTTAAACCGTGGTTCTAATAACACGGAGGTTTCAGCTTTTGATCCCCATATGGGCTAGGTTCTCCAGCATCTGAAGTGCCGTCAAGCTATCTTTTGACAAAGTCTTCGGCCTCTTTTGGGTGCCAAAAGTGGAGCCGTGATGCATGTGTATTTGAATCAAGGTTGCGTAGAGCGCAGTCATGTCACATGGCCAGTACACTCCATTTTTTTAGAGTGTGGTGCAAATGTCATTTTCACATGCAACTTTCTGGTCTTCCATTGAGAGACGCTTATTTATGCCACAAGGTCAAAGAAGTTTGTTTTTTTGCCGTAACTCAATTCCACAGTGTTTTTGAACAATTTTTTGTAGTTGATGAGTAAAATGTCAGATGACCCTGATGTGATTTGAACACGCAACCTTCTGATCTGGAGTGAGACGCGCTACCGTTGCGCCACAAGGTCAATGAAACTTGAGTGCTCTGACCCTGTTCAGTACTCTTTTCGATCATGTATCTGTACTGGATCATGAAAAGTCTGATTTGATTTGGATGTGATTTCTAGGCACAATCTTCTGATGTGGAGTGAAACGCACAACCGTTGCGCAACAAGCTCTTGCTGCTGCATGTCAAACTAGATGCAGGAGGCAAAAACTGGCATTGTGTGTCATGTCTGCTTGCTCACTTTTGTTAAACCGTGGTTCTAATAACACGGAGGTTTCAGCTTTTGATCCCCATATGGGCTAGGTTCTCCAGCATCTGAAGTGCCGTCAAGCTATCTTTTGACAAAGTCTTCGGCCTCTTTTGGGTGCCAAAACTGGAGCCGTGATGCATGTGTATTTGAATCAAGGTTGCGTAGAGCGCAGTCATGTCACATGGCCAGTTCACTCCATTTTTTTAGAGTGTGGTGCAAATGTCATTTTCACATGCAACTTTCTGGTCTTCCATTGAGAGACGCTTATTTATGCCACAAGGTCAAAGAAGTTTGTTTTTTTGCCGTAACCCAATTCCACAGTGTTTTTGAACAATTTTTTGTAGTTGATGAGTAAAATGTCAGATGACCCTGACGTGATTTGAACACGCAACCTTCTGATCTGGAGTCAGACGCGCTACCGTTGCGCCACAAGGTCAATGAAACTTGAGTGCTCTGACCCTGTTCAGCACTCTTTTCGATCATGTATCTGTACTGGATCATGAAAAGTCTGATTTGATTTGGATGTGATTTCTAGGCACAATCTTCTGATGTGGAGTGAAACGCACAACCGTTGCGCAACAAGCTCTTGCTGCTGCATGTCAAACTGGTTGCAGGAGGCAAAAACTGGCATTGTGTGTCATGTCTGCTTGCTCACTTTTGTTAAACCGTGGTTCTAATAACACGGAGGTTTCAGCTTTTGATCCCCATATGGGCTAGGTTCTCCAGCATCTGAAGTGCCGTCAAGCTATCTTTTGACAAAGTCTTCGGCCTCTTTTGGGTGCCAAAAGTGGAGCCGTGATGCATGTGTATTTGAATCAAGGTTGCGTAGAGCGCAGTCATGTCACATGGCCAGTTCACTCCATTTTTTTAGAGTGTGGTGCAAATGTCATTTTCACATGCAACTTTCTGGTCTTCCATTGAGAGACGCTTATTTATGCCACAAGGTCAAAGAAGTTTGTTTTTTTGCCGTAACTCAATTCCACAGTGTTTTTGAACAATTTTTTGTAGTTGATGAGTAAAATGTCAGATGACCCTGACGTGATTTGAACACGCAACCTTCTGATCTGGAGTCAGACGCGCTACCGTTGCGCCACAAGGTCAATGAAACTTGAGTGCTCTGACCCTGTTCAGCACTCTTTTCGATCATGTATCTGTACTGGATCATGAAAAGTCTGATTTGATTTGGATGTGATTTCTAGGCACAATCTTCTGATGTGGAGTGAAACGCACAACCGTTGCGCAACAAGCTCTTGCTGCTGCATGTCAAACTAGATGCAGGAGGCAAAAACTGGCATTGTGTGTCATGTCTGCTTGCTCACTTTTGTTAAACC
>NC_089838.1:321095204-321127704 GCF_035609145.1 Eleutherodactylus coqui | reverse complement strand
TTTTTTAGAGTGTGGTGCAAATGTCATTTTCACATGCAACTTTCTGGTCTTCCATTGAGAGACGCTTATTTATGCCACAAGGTCAAAGAAGTTTGTTTTTTTGCCGTAACTCAATTCCACAGTGTTTTTGAACAATTTTTTGTAGTTGATGAGTAAAATGTCAGATGACCCTGACGTGATTTGAACACGCAACCTTCTGATCTGGAGTCAGACGCGCTACCGTTGCGCCACAAGGTCAATGAAACTTGAGTGCTCTGACCCTGTTCAGCACTCTTTTCGATCATGTATCTGTACTGGATCATGAAAAGTCTGATTTGATTTGGATGTGTTTTCTAGGCACAATCTTCTGATGTGGAGTGAAACGCACAACCGTTGCGCAACAAGCTCTTGCTGCTGCATGTCAAACTAGATGCAGGAGGCAAAAACTGGCATTGTGTGTCATGTCTGCTTGCTCACTTTTGTTAAACCGTGGTTCTAATAACACGGAGGTTTCAGCTTTTGATCCCCATATGGGCTAGGTTCTCCAGCATCTGAAGTGGCGTCAAGCTATCTTTTGACAAAGTCTTCAGCCTCTTTTGGGTGCCAAAAGTGGAGCCGTGATGCATGTGTATTTGAATCAAGGTTGCGTAGAGCGCAGTCATGTCACATGGCCAGTTCACTCCATTTTTTTAGAGTGTGGTGCAAATGTCATTTTCACATGCAACTTTCTGGTCTTCCATTGAGAGACGCTTATTTATTCCACAAGGTCAAAGAAGTTTGTTTTTTTGCCGTAACCCAATTCCACAGTGTTTTTGAACAATTTTTTGTAGTTGATGAGTAAAATGTCAGATGACCCTGACGTGATTTGAACACGCAACCTTCTGATCTGGAGTCAGACGCGCTACCGGTGCGCCACAAGGTCAATGAAACTTGAGTGCTCTGACCCTGTTCAGCACTCTTTTCGATCATGTATCTGTACTGGATCATGAAAAGTCTGATTTGATTTGGATGTGATTTCTAGGCACAATCTTCTGATGTGGAGTGAAACGCACAACCGTTGCGCAACAAGCTCTTGCTGCTGCATGTCAAACTAGATGCAGGAGGCAAAAACTGGCATTGTGTGTCATGTCTGCTTGCTCACTTTTGTTAAACCGTGGTTCTAATAACACGGAGGTTTCAGCTTTTGATCCCCATATGGGCTAGGTTCTCCAGCATCTGAAGTGCCGTCAAGCTATCTTTTGACAAAGTCTTCGGCCTCTTTTGGGTGCCAAAAGTGGAGCCGTGATGCATGTGTATTTGAATCAAGGTTGCGTAGAGCGCAGTCATGTCACATGGCCAGTTCACTCCATTTTTTTGAGTGTGGTGCAAATGTCATTTTCACATGCAACTTTCTGGTCTTCCATTGAGAGACGCTTATTTATGCCACAAGGTCAAAGAAGTTTGTTTTTTTGCCGTAACCCAATTCCACAGTGTTTTTGAACAATTTTTTGTAGTTGATGAGTAAAATGTCAGATGACCCTGACGTGATTTGAACACGCAACCTTCTGATCTGGAGTCAGACGCGCTACCGTTGCGCCACAAGGTCAATGAAACTTGAGTGCTCTGACACTGTTCAGCACTCTTTTCGATCATGTATCTGTACTGGATCATGAAAAGTCTGATTTGATTTGGATGTGATTTCTAGGCACAATCTTCTGATGTGGAGTGAAACGCACAACCGTTGCGCAACAAGCTCTTGCTGCTGCATGTCAAACTAGATGCAGGAGGCAAAAACTGGCATTGTCTGTCATGTCTGCTTGCTCACTTTTGTTAAACCGTGGTTCTAATAACACGGAGGTTTCAGCTTTTGATCCCCATATGGGCTAGGTTCTCCAGCATCTGAAGTGCCGTCAAGCTATCTTTTGACAAAATCTTCGGCCTCTTTTGGGTGCCAAAAGTGGAGCCGTGATGCATGTGTATTTGAATCAAGGTTGCGTAGAGCGCAGTCATGTCACATGGCCAGTTCACTCCATTTTTTTAGAATGTGGTGCAAACGTCATTTTCACATGCAACTTTCTGGTCCTCCATTGAGAGACGCTTATTTATGCCACAAGGTCAAAGAAGTTTGTTTTTTTGCCGTAACTCAATTCCACAGTGTTTTTGAACAATTTTTTGTAGTTGATGAGTAAAATGTCAGATGACCCTGACGTGATTTGAACACGCAACCTTCTGATCTGGAGTCAGACGTGCTACCGTTGCGCCACAAGGTCAATGAAACTTGAGTGCTCTGACCCTGTTCAGCACTCTTTTCGATCATGTATCTGTACTGGATCATGAAAAGTCTGATTTGATTTGGATGTGATTTCTAGGCACAATCTTCTGATGTGGAGTGAAACGCACAACCGTTGCGCAACAAGCTCTTGCTGCTGCATGTCAAACTAGATGCAGGAGGCAAAAACTGGCATTGTGTGTCATGTCTGCTTGCTCACTTTTGTTAAACCGTGGTTCTAATAACACGGAGGTTTCAGCTTTTGATCCCCATATGGGCTAGGTTCTCCAGCATCTGAAGTGCCGTCAAGCTATCTTTTGACAAAGTCTTCGGCCTCTTTTGGGTACCAAAATTGGAGCCCTGATGCATGTGTATTTGAATCAAGGTTGCGTAGAGCGCAGTCAGGTCACATGGCCAGTTCACTCCATTTTTTTAGAGTGTGGTGCAAATGTCATTTTCACATGCAACTTTCTGGTCTTCCATTGAGAGACGCTTATTTATGCCACAAGGTCAAAGAAGTTTGTTTTTTTGCCGTAACTCAATTCCACAGTGTTTTTTAACAATTTTTTGTAGTTGATGAGTAAAATGTCAGATGACCCTGACGTGATTTGAACACGCAACCTTCTGATCTGGAGTCAGACGCGCTACCGTTGCGCCACAAGGTCAATGAAACTTGAGTGCTCTGACCCTGTTCAGCACTCTTTTCGATCATGTATCTGTACTGGATCATGAAAAGTCTGATTTGATTTGGATGTGATTTCTAGGCACAATCTTCTGATGTGGAGTGAAACGCACAACCGTTGCGCAACAAGCTCTTGCTGCTGCATGTCAAACTAGATGCAGGAGGCAAAAACTGGCATTGTCTGTCATGTCTGCTTGCTCACTTTTGTTAAACCGTGGTTCTAATAACACGGAGGTTTCAGCTTTTGATCCCCATATGGGCTAGGTTCTCCAGCATCTGAAGTGCCGTCAAGCTATCTTTTGACAAAATCTTCGGCCTCTTTTGGGTGCCAAAAGTGGAGCCGTGATGCATGTGTATTTGAATCAAGGTTGCGTAGAGCGCAGTCATGTCACATGGCCAGTTCACTCCATTTTTTTAGAATGTGGTGCAAACGTCATTTTCACATGCAACTTTCTGGTCCTCCATTGAGAGACGCTTATTTATGCCACAAGGTCAAAGAAGTTTGTTTTTTTGCCGTAACTCAATTCCACAGTGTTTTTGAACAATTTTTTGTAGTTGATGAGTAAAATGTCAGATGACCCTGACGTGATTTGAACACGCAACCTTCTGATCTGGAGTCAGACGTGCTACCGTTGCGCCACAAGGTCAATGAAACTTGAGTGCTCTGACCCTGTTCAGCACTCTTTTCGATCATGTATCTGTACTGGATCATGAAAAGTCTGATTTGATTTGGATGTGATTTCTAGGCACAATCTTCTGATGTGGAGTGAAACGCACAACCGTTGCGCAACAAGCTCTTGCTGCTGCATGTCAAACTAGATGCAGGAGGCAAAAACTGGCATTGTGTGTCATGTCTGCTTGCTCACTTTTGTTAAACCGTGGTTCTAATAACACGGAGGTTTCAGCTTTTGATCCCCATATGGGCTAGGTTCTCCAGCATCTGAAGTGCCGTCAAGCTATCTTTTGACAAAGTCTTCGGCCTCTTTTGGGTACCAAAATTGGAGCCCTGATGCATGTTTATTTGAATCAAGGTTGCGTAGAGCGCAGTCAGGTCACATGGCCAGTTCACTCCATTTTTTTAGAGTGTGGTGCAAATGTCATTTTCACATGCAACTTTCTGGTCTTCCATTGAGAGACGCTTATTTATGCCACAAGGTCAAAGAAGTTTGTTTTTTTTCCGTAACTCAATTCCACAGTGTTTTTGAACAATTTTTTGTAGTTGATGAGTAAAACGTCAGATGACCCTGACGTGATTTGAACACACAACCTTCTGATCTGGAGTCAGACGCGCTACCGGTGCGCCACAAGGTCAATGAAACTTGAGTGCTCTGACCCTGTTCAGCACTCTTTTCGATCATGTATCTGTACTGGATCATGAAAAGTCTGATTTGATTTGGATGTGATTTCTAGGCACAATCTTCTGATGTGGAGTGAAACGCACAACCGTTGCGCAACAAGCTCTTGCTGCTGCATGTCAAACTAGATGCAGGAGGCAAAAACTGGCATTGTGTGTCATGTCTGCTTGCTCACTTTTGTTAAACCGTGGTTCTAATAACACGGAGGTTTCAGCTTTTGATCCCCATATGGGCTAGGTTCTCCAGCATCTGAAGTGCCGTCAAGCTATCTTTTGACAAAGTCTTCGGCCTCTTTTAGGTGCCAAAACTGGAGCCGTGATGCATGTGTATTTGAATCAAGGTTGCGTAGAGCGCTGTCAGGTCACATGGCCAGTTCACTCCATTTTTTTAGAGTGTGGTGCAAATGTCATTTTCACATGCAACTTTCTGGTCTTCCATTGAGAGACGCTTATTTATGCCACAAGGTCAAAGAAGTTTGTTTTTTTTCCGTAACTCAATTCCACAGTGTTTTTGAACAATTTTTTGTAGTTGATGAGTAAAACGTCAGATGACCCTGACGTGATTTGAACACACAACCTTCTGATCTGGAGTCAGACGCGCTACCGGTGCGCCACAAGGTCAATGAAACCTGAGTGCTCTGACCCTGTTCAGCACTCTTTTCGATCATGTATCTGTACTGGATCATGAAAAGTCTGATTTGATTTGGATGTGATTTCTAGGCACAATCTTCTGATGTGGAGTGAAACGCACAACCGTTGCGCAACAAGCTCTTGCTGCTGCATGTCAAACTAGATGCAGGAGGCAAAAACTGGCATTGTGTGTCATGTCTGCTTGCTCACTTTTGTTAAACCGTGGTTCTAATAACACGGAGGTTTCAGCTTTTGATCCCCATATGGGCTAGGTTCTCCAGCATCTGAAGTGCCGTCAAGCTATCTTTTGACAAAGTCTTCGGCCTCTTTTGGGTGCCAAAAGTGGAGCCCTGATGCATGTGTATTTGAATCAAGGTTGCGTAGAGCGCAGTCAGGTCACATGGCCAGTTCACTCCATTTTTTTAGAGTGTGGTGCAAATGTCATTTTCACATGCAACTTTCTGGTCTTCCATTGAGAGACGCTTATTTATGCCACAAGGTCAAAGAAGTTTGTTTTTTTGCCGTAACTCAATTCCACAGTGTTTTTGAACAATTTTTTGTAGTTGATGAGTAAAATGTCAGATGACCCTGACGTGATTTGAACACGCAACCTTCTGATCTGGAGTCAGACGCGCTACCGTTGCGCCACAAGGTCAATGAAACTTGAGTGCTCTGACCCTGTTCAGCACTCTTTTCGATCATGTATCTGTACTGGATCATGAAAAGTCTGATTTGATTTGGATGTGTTTTCTAGGCACAATCTTCTGATGTGGAGTGAAACGCACAACCGTTGCGCAACAAGCTCTTGCTGCTGCATGTCAAACTAGATGCAGGAGGCAAAAACTGGCATTGTGTGTCATGTCTGCTTGCTCACTTTTGTTAAACCGTGGTTCTAATAACACGGAGGTTTCAGCTTTTGATCCCCATATGGGCTAGGTTCTCCAGCATCTGAAGTGGCGTCAAGCTATCTTTTGACAAAGTCTTCAGCCTCTTTTGGGTGCCAAAAGTGGAGCCGTGATGCATGTGTATTTGAATCAAGGTTGCGTAGAGCGCAGTCATGTCACATGGCCAGTTCACTCCATTTTTTTAGAGTGTGGTGCAAATGTCATTTTCACATGCAACTTTCTGGTCTTCCATTGAGAGACGCTTATTTATTCCACAAGGTCAAAGAAGTTTGTTTTTTTGCCGTAACCCAATTCCACAGTGTTTTTGAACAATTTTTTGTAGTTGATGAGTAAAATGTCAGATGACCCTGACGTGATTTGAACACGCAACCTTCTGATCTGGAGTCAGACGCGCTACCGTTGCGCCACAAGGTCAATGAAACTTGAGTGCTCTGACCCTGTTCAGCACTCTTTTCGATCATGTATCTGTACTGGATCATGAAAAGTCTGATTTGATTTGGATGTGATTTCTAGGCACAATCTTCTGATGTGGAGTGAAACGCACAACCGTTGCGCAACAAGCTCTTGCTGCTGCATGTCAAACTAGATGCAGGAGGCAAAAACTGGCATTGTGTGTCATGTCTGCTTGCTCACTTTTGTTAAACCGTGGTTCTAATAACACGGAGGTTTCAGCTTTTGATCCCCATATGGGCTAGGTTCTCCAGCATCTGAAGTGCCGTCAAGCTATCTTTTGACAAAGTCTTCGGCCTCTTTTGGGTGCCAAAAGTGGAGCCGTGATGCATGTGTATTTGAATCAAGGTTGCGTAGAGCGCAGTCATGTCACATGGCCAGTTCACTCCATTTTTTTAGAGTGTGGTGCAAATGTCATTTTCACATGCAACTTTCTGGTCTTCCATTGAGAGACGCTTATTTATGCCACAAGGTCAAAGAAGTTTGTTTTTTTGCCGTAACCCAATTCCACAGTGTTTTTGAACAATTTTTTGTAGTTGATGAGTAAAATGTCAGATGACCCTGACGTGATTTGAACACGCAACCTTCTGATCTGGAGTCAGACGCGCTACCGTTGCGCCACAAGGTCAATGAAACTTGAGTGCTCTGACCCTGTTCAGCACTCTTTTCGATCATGTATCTGTACTGGATCATGAAAAGTCTGATTTGATTTGGATGTGATTTCTAGGCACAATCTTCTGATGTGGAGTGAAACGCACAACCGTTGCGCAACAAGCTCTTGCTGCTGCATGTCAAACTAGATGCAGGAGGCAAAAACTGGCATTGTCTGTCATGTCTGCTTGCTCACTTTTGTTAAACCGTGGTTCTAATAACACGGAGGTTTCAGCTTTTGATCCCCATATGGGCTAGGTTCTCCAGCATCTGAATTGCCGACAAGCTATCTTTTGACAAAATCTTCGGCCTCTTTTGGGTGCCAAAAGTGGAGCCGTGATGCATGTGTATTTGAATCAAGGTTGCGTAGAGCGCAGTCATGTCACATGGCCAGTTCACTCCATTTTTTTAGAATGTGGTGCAAACGTCATTTTCACATGCAACTTTCTGGTCCTCCATTGAGAGACGCTTATTTATGCCACAAGGTCAAAGAAGTTTGTTTTTTTGCCGTAACTCAATTCCACAGTGTTTTTGAACAATTTTTTGTAGTTGATGAGTAAAATGTCAGATGACCCTGACGTGATTTGAACACGCAACCTTCTGATCTGGAGTCAGACGTGCTACCGTTGCGCCACAAGGTCAATGAAACTTGAGTGCTCTGACCCTGTTCAGCACTCTTTTCGATCATGTATCTGTACTGGATCATGAAAAGTCTGATTTGATTTGGATGTGATTTCTAGGCACAATCTTCTGATGTGGAGTGAAACGCACAACCGTTGCGCAACAAGCTCTTGCTGCTGCATGTCAAACTAGATGCAGGAGGCAAAAACTGGCATTGTGTGTCATGTCTGCTTGCTCACTTTTGTTAAACCGTGGTTCTAATAACACGGAGGTTTCAGCTTTTGATCCCCATATGGGCTAGGTTCTCCAGCATCTGAAGTGCCGTCAAGCTATCTTTTGACAAAGTCTTCGGCCTCTTTTGGGTACCAAAATTGGAGCCCTGATGCATGTGTATTTGAATCAAGGTTGCGTAGAGCGCAGTCAGGTCACATGGCCAGTTCACTCCATTTTTTTAGAGTGTGGTGCAAATGTCATTTTCACATGCAACTTTCTGGTCTTCCATTGAGAGACGCTTATTTATGCCACAAGGTCAAAGAAGTTTGTTTTTTTTCCGTAACTCAATTCCACAGTGTTTTTGAACAATTTTTTGTAGTTGATGAGTAAAACGTCAGATGACCCTGACGTGATTTGAACACACAACCTTCTGATCTGGAGTCAGACGCGCTACCGGTGCGCCACAAGGTCAATGAAACTTGAGTGCTCTGACCCTGTTCAGCACTCTTTTCGATCATGTATCTGTACTGGATCATGAAAAGTCTGATTTGATTTGGATGTGATTTCTAGGCACAATCTTCTGATGTGGAGTGAAACGCACAACCGTTGCGCAACAAGCTCTTGCTGCTGCATGTCAAACTAGATGCAGGAGGCAAAAACTGGCATTGTGTGTCATGTCTGCTTGCTCACTTTTGTTAAACCGTGGTTCTAATAACACGGAGGTTTCAGCTTTTGATCCCCATATGGGCTAGGTTCTCCAGCATCTGAAGTGCCGTCAAGCTATCTTTTGACAAAGTCTTCGGCCTCTTTTAGGTGCCAAAACTGGAGCCGTGATGCATGTGTATTTGAATCAAGGTTGCGTAGAGCGCAGTCAGGTCACATGGCCAGTTCACTCCATTTTTTTAGAGTGTGGTGCAAATGTCATTTTCACATGCAACTTTCTGGTCTTCCATTGAGAGACGCTTATTTATGCCACAAGGTCAAAGAAGTTTGTTTTTTTTCCGTAACTCAATTCCACAGTGTTTTTGAACAATTTTTTGTAGTTGATGAGTAAAACGTCAGATGACCCTGACGTGATTTGAACACACAACCTTCTGATCTGGAGTCAGACGCGCTACCGGTGCGCCACAAGGTCAATGAAACCTGAGTGCTCTGACCCTGTTCAGCACTCTTTTCGATCATGTATCTGTACTGGATCATGAAAAGTCTGATTTGATTTGGATGTGATTTCTAGGCACAATCTTCTGATGTGGAGTGAAACGCACAACCGTTGCGCAACAAGCTCTTGCTGCTGCATGTCAAACTAGATGCAGGAGGCAAAAACTGGCATTGTCTGTCATGTCTGCTTGCTCACTTTTGTTAAACCGTGGTTCTAATAACACGGAGGTTTCAGCTTTTGATCCCCATATGGGCTAGGTTCTCCAGCATCTGAAGTGCCGTCAAGCTATCTTTTGACAAAGTCTTCGGCCTCTTTTAGGTGCCAAAACTGGAGCCGTGATGCATGTGTATTTGAATCAAGGTTGCGTAGAGCGCAGTCATGTCACATGGCCAGTTCACTCCATTTTTTTAGAGTGTGGTGCAAATGTCATTTTCACATGCAACTTTCTGGTCTTCTATTGAGAGACGCTTATTTATGCCACAAGGTCAAAGAAGTTTGTTTTTTTGCCGTAACCCAATTCCACAGTGTTTTTGAACAATTTTTTGTAGTTGATGAGTAAAATGTCAGATGACCCTGACGTGATTTGAACACGCAACCTTCTGATCTGGAGTCAGACGCGCTACCGTTGCGCCACAAGGTCAATGAAACTTGAGTGCTCTGACCCTGTTCAGCACTCTTTTCGATCATGTATCTGTACTGGATCATGAAAAGTCTGATTTGATTTGGATGTGATTTCTAGGCACAATCTTCTGATGTGGAGTGAAACGCACAACCGTTGCGCAACAAGCTCTTGCTGCTGCATGTCAAACTAGATGCAGGAGGCAAAAACTGGCATTGTGTGTCATGTCTGCTTGCTCACTTTTGTTAAACCGTGGTTCTAATAACACGGAGGTTTCAGCTTTTGATCCCCATATGGGCTAGGTTCTCCAGCATCTGAAGTGCCGTCAAGCTATCTTTTGACAAAGTCTTCGGCCTCTTTTGGGTGCCAAAAGTGGAGCCGTGATGCATGTGTATTTGAATCAAGGTTGCGTAGAGCGCAGTCATGTCACATGGCCAGTTCACTCCATTTTTTTAGAGTGTGGTGCAAATGTCATTTTCACATGCAACTTTCTGGTCTTCCATTGAGAGACGCTTATTTATGCCACAAGGTCAAAGAAGTTTGTTTTTTTGCCGTAACCCAATTCCACAGTGTTTTTGAACAATTTTTTGTAGTTGATGAGTAAAATGTCAGATGACCCTGACGTGACTTGAACACGCAACCTTCTGATCTGGAGTCAGACGCGCTACCGTTGCGCCACAAGGTCAATGAAACTTGAGTGCTCTGACCCTGTTCAGCACTCTATTCGATCATGTATCTGTACTGGATCATGAAAAGTCTGATTTGATTTGGATGTGATTTCTAGGCACAATCTTCTGATGTGGAGTGAAACGCACAACCGTTGCGCAACAAGCTCTTGCTGCTGCATGTCAAACTGGATGCAGGAGGCAAAAACTGGCATTGTGTGTCATGTCTGCTTGCTCACTTTTGTTAAACCGTGGTTCTAATAACACGGAGGTTTCAGCTTTTGATCCCCATATGGGCTAGGTTCTCCAGCATCTGAAGTGCCGTCAAGCTATCTTTTGACAAAGTCTTCGGCCTCTTTTGGGTGCCAAAAGTGGAGCCGTGATGCATCTGTATTTGAATCAAGGTTGCGTAGAGCGCAGTCATGTCACATGGCCAGTTCACTCCATTTTTTTAGAGTGTGGTGCAAATGTCATTTTCACATGCAACTTTCTGGTCTTCCATTGAGAGACGCTTATTTATGCCACAAGGTCAAAGAAGTTTGTTTTTTTGCCGTAACTCAATTCCACAGTGTTTTTGAACAATTTTTTGTAGTTGATGAGTAAAATGTCAGATGACCCTGACGTGATTTGAACACGCAACCTTCTGATCTGGAGTCAGACGCGCTACCGTTGCGCCACAAGGTCAATGAAACTTGAGTGCTCTGACCCTGTTCAGCACTCTTTTCGATCATGTATCTGTACTGGATCATGAAAAGTCTGATTTGATTTGGATGTGATTTCTAGGCACAATCTTCTGATGTGGAGTGAAACGCACAACCGTTGCGCAACAAGCTCTTGCTGCTGCATGTCAAACTAGATGCAGGAGGCAAAAACTGGCATTGTGTGTCATGTCTGCTTGCTCACTTTTGTTAAACCGTGGTTCTAATAACACGGAGGTTTCAGCTTTTGATCCCCATATGGGCTAGGTTCTCCAGCATCTGAAGTGCCGTCAAGCTATCTTTTGACAAAGTCTTCAGCCTCTTTTGGGTACCAAAAGTTGAGCCGTGATGCATGTGATTTGAATCAAGGTTGCGTAGAGCGCAGTCATGTCACATGGCCAGTTCACTCCATTTTTTTAGAGTGTGGTGCAAATGTCATTTTCACATGCAACTTTCTGGTCTTCCATTGAGAGACGCTTATTTATGCCACAAGGTCAAAGAAGTTTGTTTTTTTGCCGTAACTCAATTCCACAGTGTTTTTGAACAATTTTTTGTAGTTGATGAGTAAAATGTCAGATGACCCTGACGTGATTTGAACACGCAACCTTCTGATCTGGAGTCAGACGCGCTACCGGTGCGCCACAAGGTCAATGAAACTTGAGTGCTCTGACCCTGTTCAGTACTCTTTTCGATCATGTATCTGTACTGGATCATGAAAAGTCTGATTTGATTTGGATGTGATTTCTAGGCACAATCTTCTGATGTGGAGTGAAACGCACAACCGTTGCGCAACAAGCTCTTGCTGCTGCATGTCAAACTAGATGCAGGAGGCAAAAACTGGCATTGTGTGTCATGTCTGCTTGCTCACTTTTGTTAAACCGTGGTTCTAATAACACGGAGGTTTCAGCTTTTGATCCCCATATGGGCTAGGTTCTCCAGCATCTGAAGTGCCGTCAAGCTATCTTTTGACAAAGTCTTCGGCCTCTTTTGGGTGCCAAAAGTGGAGCCGTGATGCATGTGTATTTGAATCAAGGTTGCGTAGAGCGCAGTCATGTCACATGGCCAGTTCACTCCATTTTTTTAAAGTGTGGTACAAATGTCATTTTCACATGCAACTTTCTGGTCTTCCATTGAGAGACGCTTATTTATGCCACAAGGTCAAAGAAGTTTGTTTTTTTGCCGTAACCCAATTCCACAGTGTTTTTGAACAATTTTTTGTAGTTGATGAGTAAAATGTCAGATGACCCTGACGTGATTTGAACACGCAACCTTCTGATCTGGAGTCAGACGCGCTACCGTTGCGCCACAAGGTCAATGAAACTTGAGTGCTCTGACCCTGTTCAGCACTCTTTTCGATCATGTATCTGTACTGGATCATGAAAAGTCTGATTTGATTTGGATGTGATTTCTAGGCACAATCTTCTGATGTGGAGTGAAACGCACAACCGTTGCGCAACAAGCTCTTGCTGCTGCATGTCAAACTAGATGCAGGAGGCAAAAACTGGCATTGTGTGTCATGTCTGCTTGCTCACTTTTGTTAAACCGTGGTTCTAATAACACGGAGGTTTCAGCTTTTGATCCCCATATGGGCTAGGTTCTCCAGCATCTGAAGTGCCGTCAAGCTATCTTTTGACAAAGTCTTCGGCCTCTTTTGGGTGCCAAAAGTGGAGCCCTGATGCATGTGTATTTGAATCAAGGTTGCGTAGAGCGCAGTCAGGTCACATGGCCAGTTCACTCCATTTTTTTAGAGTGTGGTGCAAATGTCATTTTCACATGCAACTTTCTGGTCTTCCATTGAGAGACGCTTATTTATGCCACAAGGTCAAAGAAGTTTGTTTTTTTGCCGTAACCCAATTCCACAGTGTTTTTGAACAATTTTTTGTAGTTGATGAGTAAAATGTCAGATGACCCTGACGTGATTTGAACACGCAACCTTCTGATCTGGAGTCAGACGCGCTACCGTTGCGCCACAAGGTCAATGAAACTTGAGTGCTCTGACCCTGTTCAGCACTCTTTTCGATCATGTATCTGTACTGGATCATGAAAAGTCTGATTTGATTTGGATGTGATTTCTAGGCACAATCTTCTGATGTGGAGTGAAACGCACAACCGTTGCGCAACAAGCTCTTGCTGCTGCATGTCAAACTAGATGCAGGAGGCAAAAACTGGCATTGTGTGTCATGTCTGCTTGCTCACTTTTGTTAAACCGTGGTTCTAATAACACGGAGGTTTCAGCTTTTGATCCCCATATGGGCTAGGTTCTCCAGCATCTGAAGTGCCGTCAAGCTATCTTTTGACAAAGTCTTCGGCCTCTTTTGGGTGCCAACAGTGGAGCCGTGATGCATGTGTATTTGAATCAAGGTTGCGTAGAGCGCAGTCAGGTCACATGGCCAGTTCACTCCATTTTTTTAGAATGTGGTGCCAATGTCATTTTCACATGCAACTTTCTGGTCCTCCATTGAGAGACGCTTATTTATGCCACAAGGTCAAAGAAGTTTGTTTTTTTGCCGTAACTCAATTCCACAGTGTTTTTGAACAATTTTTTGTAGTTGATGAGTAAAATGTCAGATGACCCTGACGTGATTTGAACACGCAACCTTCTGATCTGGAGTCAGACGTGCTACCGTTGCGCCACAAGGTCAATGAAACTTGAGTGCTCTGACCCTGTTCAGCACTCTTTTCGATCATGTATCTGTACTGGATCATGAAAAGTCTGATTTGATTTGGATGTGATTTTTAGGCACAATCTTCTGATGTGGAGTGAAACGCACAACCGTTGCGCAACAAGCTCTTGCTGCTGCATGTCAAACTAGATGCAGGAGGCAAAAACTGGCATTGTGTGTCATGTCTGCTTGCTCACTTTTGTTAAACCGTGGTTCTAATAACACGGAGGTTTCAGCTTTTGATCCCCATATGGGCTAGGTTCTCCAGCATCTGAAGTGCCGTCAAGCTATCTTTTGACAAAGTCTTCGGCCTCTTTTGGGTACCAAAATTGGAGCCCTGATGCATGTGTATTTGAATCAAGGTTGCGTAGAGCGCAGTCAGGTCACATGGCCAGTTCACTCCATTTTTTTAGAGTGTGGTGCAAATGTCATTTTCACATGCAACTTTCTGGTCTTCCATTGAGAGACGCTTATTTATGCCACAAGGTCAAAGAAGTTTGTTTTTTTTCCGTAACTCAATTCCACAGTGTTTTTGAACAATTTTTTGTAGTTGATGAGTAAAACGTCAGATGACCCTGACGTGATTTGAAGACACAACCTTCTGATCTGGAGTCAGACGCGCTACCGGTGCGCCACAAGGTCAATGAAACTTGAGTGCTCTGACCCTGTTCAGCACTCTTTTCGATCATGTATCTGTACTGGATCATGAAAAGTCTGATTTGATTTGGATGTGATTTCTAGGCACAATCTTCTGATGTGGAGTGAAACGCACAACCGTTGCGCAACAAGCTCTTGCTGCTGCATGTCAAACTAGATGCAGGAGGCAAAAACTGGCATTGTCTGTCATGTCTGCTTGCTCACTTTTGTTAAACCGTGGTTCTAATAACACGGAGGTTTCAGCTTTTGATCCCCATATGGGCTAGGTTCTCCAGCATCAGAAGTGCCGTCAAGCTATCTTTTGACAAAGTCTTCGGCCTCTTTTAGGTGCCAAAACTGGAGCCGTGATGCATGTGTATTTGAATCAAGGTTGCGTAGAGCGCAGTCATGTCACATGGCCAGTTCACTCCATTTTTTTAGAGTGTGGTGCAAATGTCATTTTCACATGCAACTTTCTGGTCTTCTATTGAGAGACGCTTATTTATGCCACAAGGTCAAAGAAGTTTGTTTTTTTGCCGTAACCCAATTCCACAGTGTTTTTGAACAATTTTTTGTAGTTGATGAGTAAAATGTCAGATGACCCTGACGTGATTTGAACACGCAACCTTCTGATCTGGAGTCAGACGCGCTACCGTTGCACCACAAAGTCAATGAAACTTGAGTGCTCTGACCCTGTTCAGCACTCTTTTCGATCATGTATCTGTACTGGATCATGAAAAGTCTGATTTGATTTGGATGTGATTTCTAGGCACAATCTTCGGATGTGGAGTGAAACGCACAACCGTTGCGCAACAAGCTCTTGCTGCTGCATGTCAAACTAGATGCAGAAGGCAAAAACTGGCATTGTGTGTCATGTCTGCTTGCTCACTTTTGTTAAACCGTGGTTCTAATAACACGGAGGTTTCAGCTTTTGATCCCCATATGGGCTAGGTTCTCCAGCATCTGAAGTGCCGTCAAGCTATCTTTTGACAAAGTCTTCAGCCTCTTTTGGGTACCAAAAGTGGAGCCCTGATGCATGTGTATTTGAATCAAGGTTGCGTAGAGCGCAGTCAGGTCACATGGCCTGTTCACTCCATTTTTTTAGAGTGTGGTGCAAATGTCATTTTCACATGCAACTTTCTGGTCTTCCATTGAGAGACGCTTATTTATGCCACAAGGTCAAAGAAGTTTGTTTTTTTGCCGTAACTCAATTCCACAGTGTTTTTGAACAATTTTTTGTAGTTGATGAGTAAAACGTCAGATGACCCTGACGTGATTTGAACACGCAACCTTCTGATCTGGAGTCAGACGCGCTACCGTTGCGCCACAAGGTCAATGAAACTTGAGTGCTCTGACCCTGTTCAGCACTCTTTTCGATCATTTATCTGTACTGGATCATGAAAAGTCTGATTTGATTTGGATGTGATTTCTAGGCACAATCTTCTGATGTGGAGTGAAACGCACAACCGTTGCGCAACAAGCTCTTGCTGCTGCATGTCAAACTAGATGCAGGAGGCAAAAACTGGCATTGTGTGTCATGTCTGCTTGCTCACTTTTGTTAAACCGTGGTTCTAATAACACGGAGGTTTCAGCTTTTGATCCCCATATGGGCTAGGTTCTCCAGCATCTGAAGTGCCGTCAAGCTATCTTTTGACAAAGTCTTCAGCCTCTTTTGGGTACCAAAAGTGGAGCCCTGATGCATGTGTATTTGAATCAAGGTTGCGTAGAGCGCAGTCAGGTCACATGGCCTGTTCACTCCATTTTTTTAGAGTGTGGTGCAAATGTCATTTTCACATGCAACTTTCTGGTCTTCCATTGAGAGACGCTTATTTATGCCACAAGGTCAAAGAAGTTTGTTTTTTTGCCGTAACCCAATTCCACAGTGTTTTTGAACAATTTTTTGTAGTTGATGAGTAAAACGTTAGATGACCCTGACGTGATTTGAACACGCAACCTTCTGATCTGGAGTCAGACGCGCTACCGTTGCGCCACAAGGTCAATGAAACTTGAGTGCTCTGACCCTGTTCAGCACTCTTTTCGATCATGTATCTGTACTGGATCATGAAAAGTCTGATTTGATTTGGATGTGATTTCTAGGCACAATCTTCTGATGTGGAGTGAAACGCACAACCGTTGCGCAACAAGCTCTTGCTGCTGCATGTCAAACTAGATGCAGGAGGCAAAAACTGGCATTGTGTGTCATGTCTGCTTGCTCACTTTTGTTAAACCGTGGTTCTAATAACACGGAGGTTTCAGCTTTTGATCCCCATATGGGCTAGGTTCTCCAGCATCTGAAGTGCCGTCAAGCTATCTTTGACAAAGTCTTCAGCCTCTTTTGGGTACCAAAAGTGGAGCCCTGATGCATGTGTATTTGAATCAAGGTTGCGTAGAGCGCAGTCAGGTCACTTGGCCAGTTCACTCCATTTTTTTAGAGTGTGGTGCAAATGTCATTTTCACATGCAACTTTCTGGTCTTCCATTGAGAGACGCTTATTTATGCCACAAGGTCAAAGAAGTTTGTTTTTTTGCCGTAACTCAATTCCACAGTGTTTTTTAACAATTTTTTGTAGTTGATGAGTAAAATGTCAGATGACCCTGACGTGATTTGAACACGCAACCTTCTGATCTGGAGTCAGACGCGCTACCGTTGCGCCACAAGGTCAATGAAACTTGAGTGTTCTGACCCTGTTCAGCACTCTTTTCGATCATGTATCTGTACTGGATCATGAAAAGTCTGATTTGATTTGGATGTGATTTCTAGGCACAATCTTCTGATGTGGAGTGAAACGCACAACCGTTGCGCAACAAGCTCTTGCTGCTGCATGTCAAACTAGATGCAGGAGGCAAAAACTGGCATTGTGTGTCATGTCTGCTTGCTCACTTTTGTTAAACCGTGGTTCTAATAACACGGAGGTTTCAGCTTTTGATCCCCATATGGGCTAGGTTCTCCAGCATCTGAAGTGCCGTCAAGCTATCTTTTGAAAAAGTCTTCAGCCTCTTTTGGGTACCAAAAGTGGAGCCGTGATGCATGTGTATTTGAATCAAGGTTGCGTAGAGCGCAGTCAGGTCACATGGCCAGTTCACTCCATTTTTTTAGAGTGTGGTGCAAATGTCATTTTCACATGCAACTTTCTGGTCTTCCATTGAGAGACGCTTATTTATGCCACAAGGTCAAAGAAGTTTGTTTTTTTGGCCGTAACTCAATTCCACAGTGTTTTTGAACAATTTTTTGTAGTTGATGAGTAAAATGTCAGATGACCCTGACGTGATTTGAACACGCAACCTTCTGATCTGGAGTCAGACGCGCTACCGTTGCGCCACAAGGTCAATGAAACTTGAGTGCTCTGACCCTGTTCAGCACTCTATTCGATCATGTATCTGTACTGGATCATGAAAAGTCTGATTTGATTTGGATGTGATTTCTAGGCACAATCTTCTGATGTGGAGTGAAACGCACAACCGTTGCGCAACAAGCTCTTGCTGCTGCATGTCAAACTAGATGCAGGAGGCAAAAACTGGCATTTGGTGTCATGTCTGCTTGCTCACTTTTGTTAAACTGTGGTTCTAATAACACGGAGGTTTCAGCTTTTGATCCCCATATGGGCTAGGTTCTCCAGCATCTGAAGTGCCGTCAAGCTATCTTTTGACAAAGTCTTCGGCCTCTTTTGGGTGCCAAAAGTGGAGCCGTGATGCATGTGTATTTGAATCAAGGTTGCGTAGAGCGCAGTCATGTCACATGGCCAGTTCACTCCATTTTTTTAGAGTGTGGTGCAAATGTCATTTTCACATGCAACTTTCTGGTCTTCCATTGAGAGACGCTTATTTATGCCACAAGGTCAAAGAAGTTTGTTTTTTTGCCGTAACCCAATTCCACAGTGTTTTTGAACAATTTTTTGTAGTTGATGAGTAAAATGTCAGATGACCCTGACGTGATTTGAACACGCAACCTTCTGATCTGGAGTCAGACGCGCTACCATTGCGCCACAAGGTCAATGAAACTTGAGTGCTCTGACCCTGTTCAGCACTCTTTTCGATCATGTATCTGTACTGGATCATGAAAAGTCTGATTTGATTTGGATGTGATTTCTAGGCACAATCTTCGGATGTGGAGTGAAACGCACAACCGTTGCGCAACAAGCTCTTGCTGCTGCATGTCAAACTAGATGCAGGAGGCAAAAACTGGCATTGTGTGTCATGTCTGCTTGCTCACTTTTGTTAAACCGTGGTTCTAATAACACGGAGGTTTCAGCTTTTGATCCCCATATGGGCTAGGTTCTCCAGCATCTGAAGTGCCGTCAAGCTATCTTTTGACAAAGTCTTCAGCCTCTTTTGGGTACCAAAAGTGGAGCCCTGATGCATGTGTATTTGAATCAAGGTTGCGTAGAGCGCAGTCAGGTCACATGGCCTGTTCACTCCATTTTTTTAGAGTGTGGTGCAAATGTCATTTTCACATGCAACTTTCTGGTCTTCCATTGAGAGACGCTTATTTATGCCACAAGGTCAAAGAAGTTTGTTTTTTTGCCGTAACTCAATTCCACAGTGTTTTTGAACAATTTTTTTGTAGTTGATGAGTAAAACGTCAGATGACCCTGACGTGATTTGAACACGCAACCATCTGATCTGGAGTCAGACGCGCTACCGTTGCGCCACAAGCTCAATGAAACTTGAGTGCTCTGACCCTGTTCAGCACTCTTTTCGATCATTTATCTGTACTGGATCATGAAAAGTCTGATTTGATTTGGATGTGATTTCTAGGCACAATCTTCTGATGTGGAGTGAAACGCACAACCGTTGCGCAACAAGCTCTTGCTGCTGCATGTCAAACTAGATGCAGGAGGCAAAAACTGGCATTGTGTGTCATGTCTGCTTGCTCACTTTTGTTAAACCGTGGTTCTAATAACACGGAGGTTTCAGCTTTTGATCCCCATATGGGCTAGGTTCTCCAGCATCTGAAGTGCCGTCAAGCTATCTTTTGACAAAGTCTTCAGCCTCTTTTGGGTACCAAAAGTGGAGCCCTGATGCATGTGTATTTGAATCAAGGTTGCGTAGAGCGCAGTCAGGTCACATGGCCTGTTCACTCCATTTTTTTAGAGTGTGGTGCAAATGTCATTTTCACATGCAACTTTCTGGTCTTCCATTGAGAGACGCTTATTTATGCCACAAGGTCAAAGAAGTTTGTTTTTTTGCCGTAACCCAATTCCACAGTGTTTTTGAACAATTTTTTGTAGTTGATGAGTAAAACGTTAGATGACCCTGACGTGATTTGAACACGCAACCTTCTGATCTGGAGTCAGACGCGCTACCGTTGCGCCACAAGGTCAATGAAACTTGAGTGCTCTGACCCTGTTCAGCACTCTTTTCGATCATGTATCTGTACTGGATCATGAAAAGTCTGATTTGATTTGGATGTGATTTCTAGGCACAATCTTCGGATGTGGAGTGAAACGCACAACCGTTGCGCAACAAGCTCTTGCTGCTGCATGTCAAACTAGATGCAGGAGGCAAAAACTGGCATTGTGTGTCATGTCTGCTTGCTCACTTTTGTTAAACCGTGGTTCTAATAACACGGAGGTTTGAGCTTTTGATCCCCATATGGGCTAGGTTCTCCAGCATCTGAAGTGCCGTCAAGCTATCTTTTGACAAAGTCTTCGGCCTCTTTTGGGTGCCAAAAGTGGAGCCGTGATGCATGTGTATTTGAATCAAGGTTGCGTAGAGCGCAGTCATGTCACATGGCCAGTTCACTCCATTTTTTTAGAGTGTGGTGCAAATGTCATTTTCACATGCAACTTTCTGGTCTTCCATTGAGAGACGCTTATTTATGCCACAAGGTCAAAGAAGTTTGTTTTTTTGCCGTAACCCAATTCCACAGTGTTTTTGAACAATTTTTTGTAGTTGATGAGTAAAATGTCAGATGACCCTGACGTGATTTGAATACGCAACCTTCTGATCTGGAGTCAGACGCGCTACCGTTGCGCCACAAGGTCAATGAAACTTGAGTGCTCTGACCCTGTTCAGCACTCTTTTCGATCATGTATCTGTACTGGATCATGAAAAGTCTGATTTGATTTGGATGTGATTTCTAGGCACAATCTTCTGATGTGGAGTGAAACGCACAACCGTTGCGCAACAAGCTCTTGCTGCTGCATGTCAAACTAGATGCAGGAGGCAAAAACTGGCATTGTGTGTCATGTCTGCTTGCTCACTTTTGTTAAACCGTGGTTCTAATAACACGGAGGTTTCAGCTTTTGATCCCCATATGGGCTAGGTTCTCCAGCATCTGAAGTGCCGTCAAGCTATCTTTTGACAAAGTCTTCAGCCTCTTTTGGGTACCAAAATTGGAGCCCTGATGCATGTGTATTTGAATCAAGGTTGCGTAGAGCACAGTCAGGTCACATGGCCAGTTCACTCCATTTTTTTAGAGTGTGGTGCAAATGTCATTTTCACATGCAACTTTCTGGTCTTCCATTGAGAGACGCTTATTTATGCCACAAGGTCAAAGAAGTTTGTTTTTTTGCCGTAACTCAATTCCACAGTGTTTTTGAACAATTTTTTGTAGTTGATGAGTAAAACGTCAGATGACCCTGACGTGATTTGAACACGCAACCTTCTGATCTGGAGTCAGACGCGCTACCGTTGCGCCACAAGGTCAATGAAACTTGAGTGCTCTGACCCTGTTCAGCACTCTTTTCGATCATGTATCTGTACTGGATCATGAAAAGTCTGATTTGATTTGGATGTGATTTCTAGGCACAATCTTCTGATGTGGAGTGAAACGCACAACCGTTGCGCAACAAGCTCTTGCTGCTGCATGTCAAACTAGATGCAGGAGGCAAAAACTGGCATTGTGTGTCATGTCTGCTTGCTCACTTTTGTTAAACCGTGGTTCTAATAACACGGAGGTTTCAGCTTTTGATCCCCATATGGGCTAGGTTCTCCAGCATCTGAAGTGCCGTCAAGCTATCTTTTGACAAAGTCTTCGGCCTCTTTTGGGTGCCAAAAGTGGAGCCGTGATGCATGTGTATTTGAATCAAGGTTGCGTAGAGCGCAGTCATGTCACATGGCCAGTTCACTCCATTTTTTTAGAGTGTGGTGCAAATGTCATTTTCACATGCAACTTTCTGGTCTTCCATTGAGAGACGCTTATTTATGCCACAAGGTCAAAGAAGTTTGTTTTTTTGCCGTAACCCAATTCCACAGTGTTTTTGAACAATTTTTTGTAGTTGATGAGTAAAATGTCAGATGACCCTGACGTGATTTGAACACGCAACCTTCTGATCTGGAGTCAGACGCGCTACCGTTGCGCCACAAGGTCAATGAAACTTGAGTGCTCTGACCCTGTTCAGCACTCTTTTCGATCATGTATCTGTACTGGATCATGAAAAGTCTGATTTGATTTGGATGTGATTTCTAGGCACAATCTTCTGATGTGGAGTGAAACGCACAACCGTTGCGCAACAAGCTCTTGCTGCTGCATGTCAAACTAGATGCAGGAGGCAAAAACTGGCATTGTGTGTCATGTCTGCTTGCTCACTTTTGTTAAACCGTGGTTCTAATAACACGGAGGTTTCAGCTTTTGATCCCCATATGGGCTAGGTTCTCCAGCATCTGAAGTGCCGTCAAGCTATCTTTTGACAAAGTCTTCAGCCTCTTTTGGGTACCAAAATTGGAGCCCTGATGCATGTGTATTTGAATCAAGGTTGCGTAGAGCGCAGTCAGGTCACATGGCCAGTTCACTCCATTTTTTTAGAGTGTGGTGCAAATGTCATTTTCACATGCAACTTTCTGGTCTTCCATTGAGAGACGCTTATTTATGCCACAAGGTCAAAGAAGTTTTTTTTTTTTCCGTAACTCAATTCCACAGTGTTTTTGAACAATTTTTTGTAGTTGATGAGTAAAACGTCAGATGACCCTGACGTGATTTGAACACGCAACCTTCTGATCTGGAGTCAGACGTGCTACCGTTGCGCCACAAGGTCAATGAAACTTGAGTGCTCTGACCCTGTTCAGCACTCTTTTCGATCATGTATCTGTACTGGATCATGAAAAGTCTGATTTGATTTGGATGTGATTTCTAGGCACAATCTTCTGATGTGGAGTGAAACGCACAACCGTTGCGCAACAAGCTCTTGCTGCTGCATGTCAAACTAGATGCAGGAGGCAAAAACTGGCATTGTGTGTCATGTCTGCTTGCTCACTTTTGTTAAACCGTGGTTCTAATAACACGGAGGTTTCAGCTTTTGATCCCCATATGGGCTAGGTTCTCCAGCATCTGAAGTGCCGTCAAGCTATCTTTTGACAAAGTCTTCAGCCTCTTTTGGGTACCAAAATTGGAGCCCTGATGCATGTGTATTTGAATCAAGGTTGCGTAGAGCGCAGTCAGGTCACATGGCCAGTTCACTCCATTTTTTTAGAGTGTGGTGCAAATGTCATTTTCACATGCAACTTTCTGGTCTTCCATTGAGAGACGCTTATTTATGCCACAAGGTCAAAGAAGTTTGTTTTTTTGCCGTAACCCAATTCCACAGTGTTTTTGAACAATTTTTTGTAGTTGATGAGTAAAATGTCAGATGACCCTGACGTGATTTGAACACGCAACCTTCTGATCTGGAGTCAGACGCGCTACCGTTGCGCCACAAGGTCAATGAAACTTGAGTGCTCTGACCCTGTTCAGCACTCTTTTCGATCATGTATCTGTACTGGATCATGAAAAGTCTGATTTGATTTGGATGTGATTTCTAGGCACAATCTTCTGATGTGGAGTGAAACGCACAACCGTTGCGCAACAAGCTCTTGCTGCTGCATGTCAAACTAGATGCAGGAGGCAAAAACTGGCATTGTGTGTCATGTCTGCTTGCTCACTTTTGTTAAACCGTGGTTCTAATAACACGGAGGTTTCAGCTTTTGATCCCCATATGGGCTAGGTTCTCCAGCATCTGAAGTGCCGTCAAGCTATCTTTTGACAAAGTCTTCAGCCTCTTTTGGGTACCAAAATTGGAGCCCTGATGCATGTGTATTTGAATCAAGGTTGCGTAGAGCGCAGTCAGGTCACATGGCCTGTTCACTCCATTTTTTTAGAGTGTGGTGCAAATGTCATTTTCACATGCAACTTTCTGGTCTTCCATTGAGAGACGCTTATTTATGCCACAAGGTCAAAGAAGTTTGTTTTTTTGCCGTAACTCAATTCCACAGTGTTTTTGAACAATTTTTTGTAGTTGATGAGTAAAACGTCAGATGACCCTGACGTGATTTGAACACGCAACCTTCTGATCTGGAGTCAGACGCGCTACCGTTGCGCCACAAGGTCAATGAAACTTGAGTGCTCTGACCCTGTTCAGCACTCTTTTCGATCATGTATCTGTACTGGATCATGAAAAGTCTGATTTGATTTGGATGTGATTTCTAGGCACAATCTTCTGATGTGGAGTGAAACGCACAACCGTTGCGCAACAAGCTCTTGCTGCTGCATGTCAAACTAGATGCAGGAGGCAAAAACTGGCATTGTGTGTCATGTCTGCTTGCTCACTTTTGTTAAACCGTGGTTCTAATAACACGGAGGTTTCAGCTTTTGATCCCCATATGGGCTAGGTTCTCCAGCATCTGAAGTGCCGTCAAGCTATCTTTTGACAAAGTCTTCAGCCTCTTTTGGGTACCAAAATTGAAGCCCTGATGCATGTGTATTTGAATCAAGGTTGCGTAGAGCGCAGTCAGGTCACATGGCCAGTTCACTCCATTTTTTTAGAGTGTGGTGCAAATGTCATTTTCACATGCAACTTTCTGGTCTTCCATTGAGAGACGCTTATTTATGCCACAAGGTCAAAGAAGTTTTTTTTTTTTCCGTAACTCAATTCCACAGTGTTTTTGAACAATTTTTTGTAGTTGATGAGTAAAACGTCAGATGACCCTGACGTGATTTGAACACGCAACCTTCTGATCTGGAGTCAGACGCGCTACCGTTGCGCCACAAGGTCAATGAAACTTGAGTGCTCTGACCCTGTTCAGCACTCTTTTCGATCATGTATCTGTACTGGATCATGAAAAGTCTGATTTGATTTGGATGTGATTTCTAGGCACAATCTTCTGATGTGGAGTGAAACGCACAACCGTTGCGCAACAAGCTCTTGCTGCTGCATGTCAAACTAGATGCAGGAGGCAAAAACTGGCATTGTGTGTCATGTCTGCTTGCTCACTTTTGTTAAACCGTGGTTCTAATAACACGGAGGTTTCAGCTTTTGATCCCCATATGGGCTAGGTTCTCCAGCATCTGAAGTGCCGTCAAGCTATCTTTTGACAAAGTCTTCGGCCTCTTTTAGGTGCCAAAACTGGAGCCGTGATGCATGTGTATTTGAATCAAGGTTGCGTAGAGCGCAGTCATGTCACATGGCCAGTTCACTCCATTTTTTTAGAGTGTGGTGCAAATGTCATTTTCACATGCAACTTTCTGGTCTTCTATTGAGAGACGCTTATTTATGCCACAAGGTCAAAGAAGTTTGTTTTTTTGCCGTAACCCAATTCCACAGTGTTTTTGAACAATTTTTTGTAGTTGATGAGTAAAATGTCAGATGACCCTGACGTGATTTGAACACGCAACCTTCTGATCTGGAGTCAGACGCGCTACCGTTGCGCCACAAGGTCAATGAAACTTGAGTGCTCTGACCCTGTTCAGCACTCTTTTCGATCATGTATCTGTACTGGATCATGAAAAGTCTGATTTGATTTGGATGTGATTTCTAGGCACAATCTTCGGATGTGGAGTGAAACGCACAACCGTTGCGCAACAAGCTCTTGCTGCTGCATGTCAAACTAGATGCAGGAGGCAAAAACTGGCATTGTGTGTCATGTCTGCTTGCTCACTTTTGTTAAACCGTGGTTCTAATAACACGGAGGTTTCAGCTTTTGATCCCCATATGGGCTAGGTTCTCCAGCATCTGAAGTGCCGTCAAGCTATCTTTTGACAAAGTCTTCAGCCTCTTTTGGGTACCAAAAGTGGAGCCCTGATGCATGTGTATTTGAATCAAGGTTGCGTAGAGCGCAGTCAGGTCACATGGCCTGTTCACTCCATTTTTTTAGAGTGTGGTGCAAATGTCATTTTCACATGCAACTTTCTGGTCTTCCATTGAGAGACGCTTATTTATGCCACAAGGTCAAAGAAGTTTGTTTTTTTGCCGTAACCCAATTCCACAGTGTTTTTGAACAATTTTTTGTAGTTGATGAGTAAAACGTCAGATGACCCTGACGTGATTTGAACACGCAACCTTCTGATCTGGAGTCAGACGCGCTACCGTTGCGCCACAAGGTCAATGAAACTTGAGTGCTCTGACCCTGTTCAGCACTCTTTTCGATCATTTATCTGTACTGGATCATGAAAAGTCTGATTTGATTTGGATGTGATTTCTAGGCACAATCTTCGGATGTGGAGTGAAACGCACAACCGTTGCGCAACAAGCTCTTGCTGCTGCATGTCAAACTAGATGCAGGAGGCAAAAACTGGCATTGTGTGTCATGTCTGCTTGCTCACTTTTGTTAAACCGTGGTTCTAATAACACGGAGGTTTCAGCTTTTGATCCCCATATGGGCTAGGTTCTCCAGCATCTGAAGTGCCGTCAAGCTATCTTTTGACAAAGTCTTCGGCCTCTTTTGGGTGCCAAAAGTGGAGCCGTGATGCATGTGTATTTGAATCAAGGTTGCGTAGAGCGCAGTCATGTCACATGGCCAGTTCACTCCATTTTTTTAGAGTGTGGTGCAAATGTCATTTTCACATGCAACTTTCTGGTCTTCCATTGAGAGACGCTTATTTATGCCACAAGGTCAAAGAAGTTTGTTTTTTTGCCGTAACCCAATTCCACAGTGTTTTTGAACAATTTTTTGTAGTTGATGAGTAAAATGTCAGATGACCCTGACGTGATTTGAACACGCAACCTTCTGATCTGGAGTCAGACGCGCTACCGTTGCGCCACAAGGTCAATGAAACTTGAGTGCTCTGACCCTGTTCAGCACTCTTTTCGATCATGTATCTGTACTGGATCATGAAAAGTCTGATTTGATTTGGATGTGATTTCTAGGCACAATCTTCTGATGTGGAGTGAAACGCACAACCGTTGCGCAACAAGCTCTTGCTGCTGCATGTCAAACTAGATGCAGGAGGCAAAAACTGGCATTGTGTGTCATGTCTGCTTGCTCACTTTTGTTAAACCGTGGTTCTAATAACACGGAGGTTTCAGCTTTTGATCCCCATATGGGCTAGGTTCTCCAGCATCTGAAGTGCCGTCAAGCTATCTTTTGACAAAGTCTTCGGCCTCTTTTAGGTGCCAAAACTGGAGCCGTGATGCATGTGTATTTGAATCAAGGTTGCGTAGAGCGCAGTCATGTCACATGGCCAGTTCACTCCATTTTTTTAGAGTGTGGTGCAAATGTCATTTTCACATGCAACTTTCTGGTCTTCTATTGAGAGACGCTTATTTATGCCACAAGGTCAAAGAAGTTTGTTTTTTTGCCGTAACCCAATTCCACAGTGTTTTTGAACAATTTTTTGTAGTTGATGAGTAAAATGTCAGATGACCCTGACGTGATTTGAACACGCAACCTTCTGATCTGGAGTCAGACGCGCTACCGTTGCGCCACAAGGTCAATGAAACTTGAGTGCTCTGACCCTGTTCAGCACTCTTTTCGATCATGTATCTGTACTGGATCATGAAAAGTCTGATTTGATTTGGATGTGATTTCTAGGCACAATCTTCGGATGTGGAGTGAAACGCACAACCGTTGCGCAACAAGCTCTTGCTGCTGCATGTCAAACTAGATGCAGGAGGCAAAAACTGGCATTGTGTGTCATGTCTGCTTGCTCACTTTTGTTAAACCGTGGTTCTAATAACACGGAGGTTTCAGCTTTTGATCCCCATATGGGCTAGGTTCTCCAGCATCTGAAGTGCCATCAAGCTTGGGTACCAAAAGTGGAGCCCTGATGCATGTGTATTTGAATCAAGGTTGCGTAGAGCGCAGTCAGGTCACATGGCCTGTTCACTCCATTTTTTTAGAGTGTGGTGCAAATGTCATTTTCACATGCAACTTTCTGGTCTTCCATTGAGAGACGCTTATTTATGCCACAAGGTCAAAGAAGTTTGTTTTTTTGCCGTAACCCAATTCCACAGTGTTTTTGAACAATTTTTTGTAGTTGATGAGTAAAATGTCAGATGACCCTGACGTGATTTGAACACGCAACCTTCTGATCTGGAGTCAGACGCGCTACCGTTGCGCCACAAGGTCAATGAAACTTGAGTGCTCTGACCCTGTTCAGCACTCTTTTCGATCATGTATCTGTACTGGATCATGAAAAGTCTGACTTGATTTGGATGTGATTTCTAGGCACAATCTTCTGATGTGGAGTGAAACGCACAACCGTTGCGCAACAAGCTCTTGCTGCTGCATGTCAAACTAGATGCAGGAGGCAAAAACTGGCATTGTGTGTCATGTCTGCTTGCTCACTTTTGTTAAACCGTGGTTCTAATAACACGGAGGTTTCAGCTTTTGATCCCCATATGGGCTAGGTTCTCCAGCATCTGAAGTGCCGTCAAGCTATCTTTTGACAAAGTCTTCAGCCTCTTTTGGGTACCAAAATTGGAGCCCTGATGCATGTGTATTTGAATCAAGGTTGCGTAGAGCGCAGTCATGTCACATGGCCAGTTCACTCCATTTTTTTAGAGTGTGGTGCAAATGTCATTTTCACATGCAACTTTCTGGTCTTCTATTGAGAGACGCTTATTTATGCCACAAGGTCAAAGAAGTTTGTTTTTTTGCCGTAACCCAATTCCACAGTGTTTTTGAACAATTTTTTGTAGTTGATGAGTAAAATGTCAGATGACCCTGACGTGATTTGAACACGCAACCTTCTGATCTGGAGTCAGACGCGCTACCGTTGCGCCACAAGGTCAATGAAACTTGAGTGCTCTGACCCTGTTCAGCACTCTTTTCGATCATGTATCTGTACTGGATCATGAAAAGTCTGATTTGATTTGGATGTGATTTCTAGGCACAATCTTCGGATGTGGAGTGAAACGCACAACCGTTGCGCAACAAGCTCTTGCTGCTGCATGTCAAACTAGATGCAGGAGGCAAAAACTGGCATTGTGTGTCATGTCTGCTTGCTCACTTTTGTTAAACCGTGGTTCTAATAACACGGAGGTTTCAGCTTTTGATCCCCATATGGGCTAGGTTCTCCAGCATCTGAAGTGCCGTCAAGCTATCTTTTGACAAAGTCTTCAGCCTCTTTTGGGTACCAAAAGTGGAGCCCTGATGCATGTGTATTTGAATCAAGGTTGCGTAGAGCGCAGTCAGGTCACATGGCCTGTTCACTCCATTTTTTTAGAGTGTGGTGCAAATGTCATTTTCACATGCAACTTTCTGGTCTTCCATTGAGAGACGCTTATTTATGCCACAAGGTCAAAGAAGTTTGTTTTTTTGCCGTAACCCAATTCCACAGTGTTTTTGAACAATTTTTTGTAGTTGATGAGTAAAATGTCAGATGACCCTGACGTGATTTGAACACGCAACCTTCTGATCTGGAGTCAGACGCGCTACCGTTGCGCCACAAGGTCAATGAAACTTGAGTGCTCTGACCCTGTTCAGCACTCTTTTCGATCATGTATCTGTACTGGATCATGAAAAGTCTGACTTGATTTGGATGAGATTTCTAGGCACAATCTTCTGATGTGGAGTGAAACGCACAACCGTTGCGCAACAAGCTCTTGCTGCTGCATGTCAAACTAGATGCAGGAGGCAAAAACTGGCATTGTGTGTCATGTCTGCTTGCTCACTTTTGTTAAACCGTGGTTCTAATAACACGGAGGTTTCAGCTTTTGATCCCCATATGGGCTAGGTTCTCCAGCATCTGAAGTGCCGTCAAGCTATCTTTTGACAAAGTCTTCAGCCTCTTTTGGGTACCAAAATTGGAGCCCTGATGCATGTGTATTTGAATCAAGGTTGCGTAGAGCGCAGTCAGGTCACATGGCCAGTTCACTCCATTTTTTTAGAGTGTGGTGCAAATGTCATTTTCACATGCAACTTTCTGGTCTTCCATTGAGAGACGCTTATTTATGCCACAAGGTCAAAGAAGTTTTTTTTTTTTCCGTAACTCAATTCCACAGTGTTTTTGAACAATTTTTTGTAGTTGATGAGTAAAACTTCAGATGACCCTGACGTGATTTGAACACGCAACCTTCTGATCTGGAGTCAGACGCGCTACCGTTGCGCCACAAGGTCAATGAAACTTGAGTGCTCTGACCCTGTTCAGCACTCTTTTCGATCATGTATCTGTACTGGATCATGAAAAGTCTGATTTGATTTGGATGTGATTTCTAGGCACAATCTTCTGATGTGGAGTGAAACGCACAACCGTTGCGCAACAAGCTCTTGCTGCTGCATGTCAAACTAGATGCAGGAGGCAAAAACTGGCATTGTGTGTCATGTCTGCTTGCTCACTTTTGTTAAACCGTGGTTCTAATAACACGGAGGTTTCAGCTTTTGATCCCCATATGGGCTAGGTTCTCCAGCATCTGAAGTGCCGTCAAGCTATCTTTTGACAAAGTCTTCGGCCTCTTTTAGGTGCCAAAACTGGAGCCGTGATGCATGTGTATTTGAATCAAGGTTGCGTAGAGCGCAGTCATGTCACATGGCCAGTTCACTCCATTTTTTTAGAGTGTGGTGCAAATGTCATTTTCACATGCAACTTTCTGGTCTTCTATTGAGAGACGCTTATTTATGCCACAAGGTCAAAGAAGTTTGTTTTTTTGCCGTAACCCAATTCCACAGTGTTTTTGAACAATTTTTTGTAGTTGATGAGTAAAATGTCAGATGACCCTGACGTGATTTGAACACGCAACCTTCTGATCTGGAGTCAGACGCGCTACCGTTGCGCCACAAGGTCAATGAAACTTGAGTGCTCTGACCCTGTTCAGCACTCTTTTCGATCATGTATCTGTACTGGATCATGAAAAGTCTGATTTGATTTGGATGTGATTTCTAGGCACAATCTTCGGATGTGGAGTGAAACGCACAACCGTTGCGCAACAAGCTCTTGCTGCTGCATGTCAAACTAGATGCAGGAGGCAAAAACTGGCATTGTGTGTCATGTCTGCTTGCTCACTTTTGTTAAACCGTGGTTCTAATAACACGGAGGTTTCAGCTTTTGATCCCCATATGGGCTAGGTTCTCCAGCATCTGAAGTGCCGTCAAGCTATCTTTTGACAAAGTCTTCAGCCTCTTTTGGGTACCAAAAGTGGAGCCCTGATGCATGTGTATTTGAATCAAGGTTGCGTAGAGCGCAGTCAGGTCACATTGCCTGTTCACTCCATTTTTTTAGAGTGTGGTGCAAATGTCATTTTCACATGCAACTTTCTGGTCTTCCATTGAGAGACGCTTATTTATGCCACAAGGTCAAAGAAGTTTGTTTTTTTGCCGTAACTCAATTCCACAGTGTTTTTGAACAATTTTTTGTAGTTGATGAGTAAAACGTCAGATGACCCTGACGTGATTTGAACACGCAACCTTCTGATCTGGAGTCAGACGCGCTACCGTTGCGCCACAAGGTCAATGAAACTTGAGTGCTCTGACCCTGTTCAGCACTCTTTTCGATCATTTATCTGTACTGGATCATGAAAAGTCTGATTTGATTTGGATGTGATTTCTAGGCACAATCTTCGGATGTGGAGTGAAACGCACAACCGTTGCGCAACAAGCTCTTGCTGCTGCATGTCAAACTAGATGCAGGAGGCAAAAACTGGCATTGTGTGTCATGTCTGCTTGCTCACTTTTGTTAAACCGTGGTTCTAATAACACGGAGGTTTCAGCTTTTGATCCCCATATGGGCTAGGTTCTCCAGCATCTGAAGTGCCGTCAAGCTATCTTTTGACAAAGTCTTCAGCCTCTTTTGGGTACCAAAAGTGGAGCCCTGATGCATGTGTATTTGAATCAAGGTTGCGTAGAGCGCAGTCAGGTCACTTGGCCAGTTCACTCCATTTTTTTAGAGTGTGGTGCAAATGTCATTTTCACATGCAACTTTCTGGTCTTCCATTGAGAGACGCTTATTTATGCCACAAGGTCAAAGAAGTTTGTTTTTTTGCCGTAACTCAATTCCACAGTGTTTTTGAACAATTTTTTGTAGTTGATGAGTAAAATGTCAGATGACCCTGACGTGATTTGAACACGCAACCTTCTGATCTGGAGTCAGACGCGCTACCGTTACGCCACAAGGTCAATGAAACTTGAGTGCTCTGACCCTGTTCAGCACTCTTTTCGATCATGTATCTGTACTGGATCATGAAAAGTCTGATTTGATTTGGATGTGATTTCTAGGCACAATCTTCTGATGTGGAGTGAAACGCACAACCGTTGCGCAACAAGCTCTTGCTGCTGCATGTCAAACTAGATGCAGGAGGCAAAAACTGGCATTGTGTGTCATGTCTGCTTGCTCACTTTTGTTAAACCGTGGTTCTAATAACACGGAGGTTTCAGCTTTTGATCCCCATATGGGCTAGGTTCTCCAGCATCTGAAGTGCCGTCAAGCTATCTTTTGACAAAGTCTTCAGCCTCTTTTGGGTACCAAAAGTGGAGCCGTGATGCATGTGTATTTGAATCAAGGTTGCGTAGAGCGCAGTCAGGTCACATGGCCAGTTCACTCCATTTTTTTAGAGTGTGGTGCAAATGTCATTTTCACATGCAACTTTCTGGTCTTCCATTGAGAGACGCTTTTTTATGCCACAAGGTCAAAGAAGTTTGTTTTTTTGGCCGTAACTCAATTCCACAGTGTTTTTGAACAATTTTTTGTAGTTGATGAGTAAAATGTCAGATGACCCTGACGTGATTTGAACACGCAACCTTCTGATCTGGAGTCAGACGCGCTACCGTCGCGCCACAAGGTCAATGAAACTTGAGTGCTCTGACCCTGTTCAGCACTCTTTTCGATCATGTATCTGTACTGGATCATGAAAAGTCTGATTTGATTTGGATGTGATTTCTAGGCACAATCTTCTGATGTGGAGTGAAACGCACAACCGTTGCGCAACAAGCTCTTGCTGCTGCATGTCAAACTAGATGCAGGAGGCAAAAACTGGCATTGTGTGTCATGTCTGCTTGCTCACTTTTGTTAAACCGTGGTTCTAATAACACGGAGGTTTCAGCTTTTGATCCCCATATGGGCTAGGTTCTCCAGCATCTGAAGTGCCGTCAAGCTATCTTTTGACAAAGTCTTCAGCCTCTTTTGGGTACCAAAATTGGAGCCCTGATGCATGTGTATTTGAATCAAGGTTGCGTAGAGCACAGTCAGGTCACATGGCCAGTT
>NC_089838.1:321085204-321090204 GCF_035609145.1 Eleutherodactylus coqui | reverse complement strand
CTTCTGATGTGGAGTGAAACGCACAACCGTTGCGCAACAAGCTCTTGCTGCTGCATGTCAAACTAGATGCAGGAGGCAAAAACTGGCATTGTCTGTCATGTCTGCTTGCTCACTTTTGTTAAACCGTGGTTCTAATAACACGGAGGTTTCAGCTTTTGATCCCCATATGGGCTAGGTTCTCCAGCATCTGAAGTGCCGTCAAGCTATCTTTTGACAAAGTCTTCAGCCTCTTTTGGGTACCAAAAGTGGAGCCCTGATGCATGTGTATTTGAATCAAGGTTGCGTAGAGCGCAGTCAGGTCACATGGCCAGTTCACTCCATTTTTTTAGAGTGTGGTGCAAATGTCATTTTCACATGCAACTTTCTGGTCTTCCATTGAGAGACGCTTATTTATGCCACAAGGTCAAAGAAGTTTGTTTTTTTGCCGTAACTCAATTCCACAGTGTTTTTGAACAATTTTTTGTAGTTGAAAAGTAAAATGTCAGATGACCCTGACGTGATTTGAACACGCAACCTTCTGATCTGGAGTCAGACGCGCTACCATTGAGCCACAAGGTCAATGAAACTTGAGTGCTCTGACCCTGTTCAGCACTCTTTTCGATCATGTATCTGTACTGGATCATGAAAAGTCTGATTTGATTTGGATGTGATTTCTAGGCACAATCTTCTGATGTGGAGTGAAACGCACAACCGTTGCGCAACAAGCTCTTGCTGCTGCATGTCAAACTAGATGCAGGAGGCAAAAACTGGCATTGTGTGTCATGTCTGCTTGCTCACTTTTGTTAAACCGTGGTTCTAATAACACGGAGGTTTCAGCTTTTGATCCCCATATGGGCTAGGTTCTCCAGCATCTGAAGTGCCGTCAAGCTATCTTTTGACAAAGTCTTCGGCCTCTTTTGGGTGCCAAAAGTGGAGCCGTGATGCATGTGTATTTGAATCAAGGTTGCGTAGAGCGCAGTCATGTCACATGGCCAGTTCACTCCATTTTTTTAGAGTGTGGTGCAAATGTCATTTTCACATGCAACTTTCTGGTCTTCCATTGAGAGACGCTTATTTATGCCACAAGGTCAAAGAAGTTTGTTTTTTTGCCGTAACCCAATTCCACAGTGTTTTTGAACAATTTTTTGTAGTTGATGAGTAAAATGTCAGATGACCCTGACGTGATTTGAACACGCAACCTTCTGATCAGACGCGCTACCGTTGCGCCACAAGGTCAATGAAACTTGAGTGCTCTGACCCTGTTCAGCACTCTTTTCGATCATGTATCTGTACTGGATCATGAAAAGTCTGATTTGATTTGGATGTGATTTCTAGGCACAATCTTCGGATGTGGAGTGAAACGCACAACCGTTGCGCAACAAGCTCTTGCTGCTGCATGTCAAACTAGATGCAGGAGGCAAAAACTGGCATTGTGTGTCATGTCTGCTTGCTCACTTTTGTTAAACCGTGGTTCTAATAACACGGAGGTTTCAGCTTTTGATCCCCATATGGGCTAGGTTCTCCAGCATCTGAAGTGCCGTCAAGCTATCTTTTGACAAAGTCTTCGGCCTCTTTTGGGTGCCAAAAGTGGAGCCGTGATGCATGTGTATTTGAATCAAGGTTGCGTAGAGCGCAGTCATGTCACATGGCCAGTTCACTCCATTTTTTTAGAGTGTGGTACAAATGTCATTTTCACATGCAACTTTCTGGTCTTCCATTGAGAGACGCTTATTTATGCCACAAGGTCAAAGAATTTTGTTTTTTTGCCGTAACCCAATTCCACAGTGTTTTTGAACAATTTTTTGTAGTTGATGAGTAAAATGTCAGATGACCCTGACGTGATTTGAACACGCAACCTTCTGATCTGGAGTCAGACGCGCTACCGTTGCGCCACAAGGTCAATGAAACTTGAGTGCTCTGACCCTGTTCAGCACTCTTTTCGATCATGTATCTGTACTGGATCATGAAAAGTCTGATTTGATTTGGATGTGATTTCTAGGCACAATCTTCTGATGTGGAGTGAAACGCACAACCGTTGCGCAACAAGCTCTTGCTGCTGCATGTCAAACTAGATGCAGGAGGCAAAAACTGGCATTGTGTGTCATGTCTGCTTGCTCACTTTTGTTAAACCGTGGTTCTAATAACACGGAGGTTTCAGCTTTTGATCCCCATATGGGCTAGGTTCTCCAGCATCTGAAGTGCCGTCAAGCTATCTTTTGACAAAGTCTTCGGCCTCTTTTGGGTGCCAAAAGTGGAGCCGTGATGCATGTGTATTTGAATCAAGGTTGCGTAGAGCGCAGTCATGTCACATGGCCAGTTCACTCCATTTTTTTAGAGTGTGGTGCAAATGTCATTTTCACATGCAACTTTCTGGTCTTCCATTGAGAGACGCTTATTTATGCCACAAGGTCAAAGAAGTTTGTTTTTTTGCCGTAACCCAATTCCACAGTGTTTTTGAACAATTTTTTGTAGTTGATGAGTAAAATGTCAGATGACCCTGACGTGATTTGAACACGCAACCTTCTGATCTGGAGTCAGACGCGCTACCGTTGCGCCACAAGGTCAATAAAACTTGAGTGCTCTGACCCTGTTCAGCACTCTTTTCGATCATGTATCTGTACTGGATCATGAAAAGTCTGATTTGATTTGGATGTGATTTCTAGGCACAATCTTCTGATGTGGAGTGAAACGCACAACCGTTGCGCAACAAGCTCTTGCTGCTGCATGTCAAACTAGATGCAGGAGGCAAAAACTGGCATTGTCTGTCATGTCTGCTTGCTCACTTTTGTTAAACCGTGGTTCTAATAACACGGAGGTTTCAGCTTTTGATCCCCATATGGGCTAGGTTCTCCAGCATCTGAAGTGCCGTCAAGCTATCTTTTGACAAAGTCTTCGGCCTCTTTTGGGTGCCAAAAGTGGAGCCGTGATGCATGTGTATTTGAATCAAGGTTGCGTAGAGCGCAGTCATGTCACATGGCCAGTTCACTCCATTTTTTTAGAGTGTGGTACAAATGTCATTTTCACATGCAACTTTCTGGTCTTCCATTGAGAGACGCTTATTTATGCCACAAGGTCAAAGAATTTTGTTTTTTTGCCGTAACCCAATTCCACAGTGTTTTTGAACAATTTTTTGTAGTTGATGAGTAAAATGTCAGATGACCCTGACGTGATTTGAACACGCAACCTTCTGATATGGAGTCAGACGCGCTACCGTTGCGCCACAAGGTCAATGAAACTTGAGTGCTCTGACCCTGTTCAGCACTCTTTTCGATCATGTATCTGTACTGGATCATGAAAAGTCTGATTTGATTTGGATGTGATTTCTAGGCACAATCTTCTGATGTGGAGTGAAACGCACAACCGTTGCGCAACAAGCTCTTGCTGCTGCATGTCAAACTAGATGCAGGAGGCAAAAACTGGCATTGTCTGTCATGTCTGCTTGCTCACTTTTGTTAAACCGTGGTTCTAATAACACGGAGGTTTCAGCTTTTGATCCCCATATGGGCTAGGTTCTCCAGCATCTGAAGTGCCGTCAAGCTATCTTTTGACAAAGTCTTCAGCCTCTTTTGGGTGCCAAAAGTGGAGCCCTGATGCATGTGTATTTGAATCAAGGTTGCGTAGAGCGCAGTCAGGTCACATGGCCAGTTCACTCCATTTTTTTAGAGTGTGGTGCAAATGTCATTTTCACATGCAACTTTCTGGTCTTCCATTGAGAGACGCTTATTTATGCCACAAGGTCAAAGAAGTTTGTTTTTTTGCCGTAACCCAATTCCACAGTGTTTTTGAACAATTTTTTTGTAGTTGATGAGTAAAATGTCAGATGACCCTGACGTGATTTGAACACGCAACCTTCTGATCTGGAGTCAGACGCGCTACCGTTGCGCCACAAGGTCAATGAAACTTGAGTGCTCTGACCCTGTTCAGCACTCTTTTCGATCATGTATCTGTACTGGATCATGAAAAGTCTGATTTGATTTGGATGTGATTTCTAGGCACAATCTTCTGATGTGGAGTGAAACGCACAACCGTTGCGCAACAAGCTCTTGCTGCTGCATGTCAAACTAGATGCAGGAGGCAAAAACTGGCATTGTGTGTCATGTCTGCTTGCTCACTTTTGTTAAACCGTGGTTCTAATAACACGGAGGTTTCAGCTTTTGATCCCCATATGGGCTAGGTTCTCCAGCATCTGAAGTGCCGTCAAGCTATCTTTTGACAAAGTCTTCGGCCTCTTTTGGGTGCCAAAAGTGGAGCCGTGATGCATGTGTATTTGAATCAAGGTTGCGTAGAGCGCAGTCATGTCACATGGCCAGTTCACTCCATTTTTTTAGAGTGTGGTACAAATGTCATTTTCACATGCAACTTTCTGGTCTTCCATTGAGAGACGCTTATTTATGCCACAAGGTCAAAGAAGTTTGTTTTTTTGCCGTAACCCAATTCCACAGTGTTTTTGAACAATTTTTTTGTAGTTGATGAGTAAAATGTCAGATGACCCTGACGTGATTTGAACACGCAACCTTCTGATCAGACGCGCTACCGTTGTGCCACAAGGTCAATGAAACTTGAGTGCTCTGACCCTGTTCAGCACTCTTTTCGATCATGTATCTGTACTGGATCATGAAAAGTCTGATTTGATTTGGATGTGATTTCTAGGCACAATCTTCTGATGTGGAGTGAAACGCACAACCGTTGCGCAACAAGCTCTTGCTGCTGCATGTCAAACTAGATGCAGGAGGCAAAAACTGGCATTGTGTGTCATGTCTGCTTGCTCACTTTTGTTAAACCGTGGTTCTAATAACACGGAGGTTTCAGCTTTTGATCCCCATATGGGCTAGGTTCTCCAGCATCTGAAGTGCCGTCAAGCTATCTTTTGACAAAGTCTTCGGCCTCTTTTGGGTGCCAAAAGTGGAGCCGTGATGCATGTGTATTTGAATCAAGGTTGCGTAGAGCGCAGTCATGTCACATGGCCAGTTCACTCCATTTTTTTAGAGTGTGGTACAAATGTCATTTTCACATGCAACTTT
>NC_089838.1:321072704-321077704 GCF_035609145.1 Eleutherodactylus coqui | reverse complement strand
AATGAAACTTGAGTGCTCTGACCCTGTTCAGCACTCTTTTCGATCATGTATCTGTACTGGATCATGAAAAGTCTGATTTGATTTGGATGTGATTTCTAGGCACAATCTTCTGATGTGGAGTGAAACGCACAACCGTTGCGCAACAAGCTCTTGCTGCTGCATGTCAAACTAGATGCAGGAGGCAAAAACTGGCATTGTGTGTCATGTCTGCTTGCTCACTTTTGTTAAACCGTGGTTCTAATAACACGGAGGTTTCAGCTTTTGATCCCCATATGGGCTAGGTTCTCCAGCATCTGAAGTGCCGTCAAGCTATCTTTTGACAAAGTCTTCAGCCTCTTTTGGGTACCAAAAGTGGAGCCCTGATGCATGTGTATTTGAATCAAGGTTGCGTAGAGCGCAGTCAGGTCACATGGCCTGTTCACTCCATTTTTTTAGAGTGTGGTGCAAATGTCATTTTCACATGCAACTTTCTGGTCTTCCATTGAGAGACGCTTATTTATGCCACAAGGTCAAAGAAGTTTGTTTTTTTGCCGTAACCCAATTCCACAGTGTTTTTGAACAATTTTTTGTAGTTGATGAGTAAAACGTTAGATGACCCTGACGTGATTTGAACACGCAACCTTCTGATCTGGAGTCAGACGCGCTACCGTTGCGCCACAAGGTCAATGAAACTTGAGTGCTCTGACCCTGTTCAGCACTCTTTTCGATCATGTATCTGTACTGGATCATGAAAAGTCTGATTTGATTTGGATGTGATTTCTAGGCACAATCTTCTGATGTGGAGTGAAACGCACAACCGTTGCGCAACAAGCTCTTGCTGCTGCATGTCAAACTAGATGCAGGAGGCAAAAACTGGCATTGTGTGTCATGTCTGCTTGCTCACTTTTGTTAAACCGTGGTTCTAATAACACGGAGGTTTCAGCTTTTGATCCCCATATGGGCTAGGTTCTCCAGCATCTGAAGTGCCGTCAAGCTATCTTTGACAAAGTCTTCAGCCTCTTTTGGGTACCAAAAGTGGAGCCCTGATGCATGTGTATTTGAATCAAGGTTGCGTAGAGCGCAGTCAGGTCACTTGGCCAGTTCACTCCATTTTTTTAGAGTGTGGTGCAAATGTCATTTTCACATGCAACTTTCTGGTCTTCCATTGAGAGACGCTTATTTATGCCACAAGGTCAAAGAAGTTTGTTTTTTTGCCGTAACTCAATTCCACAGTGTTTTTTAACAATTTTTTGTAGTTGATGAGTAAAATGTCAGATGACCCTGACGTGATTTGAACACGCAACCTTCTGATCTGGAGTCAGACGCGCTACCGTTGCGCCACAAGGTCAATGAAACTTGAGTGTTCTGACCCTGTTCAGCACTCTTTTCGATCATGTATCTGTACTGGATCATGAAAAGTCTGATTTGATTTGGATGTGATTTCTAGGCACAATCTTCTGATGTGGAGTGAAACGCACAACCGTTGCGCAACAAGCTCTTGCTGCTGCATGTCAAACTAGATGCAGGAGGCAAAAACTGGCATTGTGTGTCATGTCTGCTTGCTCACTTTTGTTAAACCGTGGTTCTAATAACACGGAGGTTTCAGCTTTTGATCCCCATATGGGCTAGGTTCTCCAGCATCTGAAGTGCCGTCAAGCTATCTTTTGACAAAGTCTTCAGCCTCTTTTGGGTACCAAAAGTGGAGCCGTGATGCATGTGTATTTGAATCAAGGTTGCGTAGAGCGCAGTCAGGTCACATGGCCAGTTCACTCCATTTTTTTAGAGTGTGGTGCAAATGTCATTTTCACATGCAACTTTCTGGTCTTCCATTGAGAGACGCTTTTTTATGCCACAAGGTCAAAGAAGTTTGTTTTTTTGGCCGTAACTCAATTCCACAGTGTTTTTGAACAATTTTTTGTAGTTGATGAGTAAAACGTCAGATGACCCTGACGTGATTTGAACACGCAACCTTCTGATCTGGAGTCAGACGCGCTACCGTTGCGCCACAAGGTCAATGAAACTTGAGTGCTCTGACCCTGTTCAGCACTCTTTTCGATCATTTATCTGTACTGGATCATGAAAAGTCTGATTTGATTTGGATGTGATTTCTAGGCACAATCTTCTGATGTGGAGTGAAACGCACAACCGTTGCGCAACAAGCTCTTGCTGCTGCATGTCAAACTAGATGCAGGAGGCAAAAACTGGCATTGTGTGTCATGTCTGCTTGCTCACTTTTGTTAAACCGTGGTTCTAATAACACGGAGGTTTCAGCTTTTGATCCCCATATGGGCTAGGTTCTCCAGCATCTGAAGTGCCGTCAAGCTATCTTTTGACAAAGTCTTCAGCCTCTTTTGGGTACCAAAAGTGGAGCCCTGATGCATGTGTATTTGAATCAAGGTTGCGTAGAGCGCAGTCAGGTCACATGGCCTGTTCACTCCATTTTTTTAGAGTGTGGTGCAAATGTCATTTTCACATGCAACTTTCTGGTCTTCCATTGAGAGACGCTTATTTATGCCACAAGGTCAAAGAAGTTTGTTTTTTTGCCGTAACCCAATTCCACAGTGTTTTTGAACAATTTTTTGTAGTTGATGAGTAAAACGTTAGATGACCCTGACGTGATTTGAACACGCAACCTTCTGATCTGGAGTCAGACGCGCTACCGTTGCGCCACAAGGTCAATGAAACTTGAGTGCTCTGACCCTGTTCAGCACTCTTTTCGATCATGTATCTGTACTGGATCATGAAAAGTCTGATTTGATTTGGATGTGATTTCTAGGCACAATCTTCTGATGTGGAGTGAAACGCACAACCGTTGCGCAACAAGCTCTTGCTGCTGCATGTCAAACTAGATGCAGGAGGCAAAAACTGGCATTGTGTGTCATGTCTGCTTGCTCACTTTTGTTAAACCGTGGTTCTAATAACACGGAGGTTTCAGCTTTTGATCCCCATATGGGCTAGGTTCTCCAGCATCTGAAGTGCCGTCAAGCTATCTTTGACAAAGTCTTCAGCCTCTTTTGGGTACCAAAAGTGGAGCCCTGATGCATGTGTATTTGAATCAAGGTTGCGTAGAGCGCAGTCAGGTCACTTGGCCAGTTCACTCCATTTTTTTAGAGTGTGGTGCAAATGTCATTTTCACATGCAACTTTCTGGTCTTCCATTGAGAGACGCTTATTTATGCCACAAGGTCAAAGAAGTTTGTTTTTTTGCCGTAACTCAATTCCACAGTGTTTTTTAACAATTTTTTGTAGTTGATGAGTAAAATGTCAGATGACCCTGACGTGATTTGAACACGCAACCTTCTGATCTGGAGTCAGACGCGCTACCGTTGCGCCACAAGGTCAATGAAACTTGAGTGTTCTGACCCTGTTCAGCACTCTTTTCGATCATGTATCTGTACTGGATCATGAAAAGTCTGATTTGATTTGGATGTGATTTCTAGGCACAATCTTCTGATGTGGAGTGAAACGCACAACCGTTGCGCAACAAGCTCTTGCTGCTGCATGTCAAACTAGATGCAGGAGGCAAAAACTGGCATTGTGTGTCATGTCTGCTTGCTCACTTTTGTTAAACCGTGGTTCTAATAACACGGAGGTTTCAGCTTTTGATCCCCATATGGGCTAGGTTCTCCAGCATCTGAAGTGCCGTCAAGCTATCTTTTGACAAAGTCTTCAGCCTCTTTTGGGTACCAAAAGTGGAGCCGTGATGCATGTGTATTTGAATCAAGGTTGCGTAGAGCGCAGTCAGGTCACATGGCCAGTTCACTCCATTTTTTTAGAGTGTGGTGCAAATGTCATTTTCACATGCAACTTTCTGGTCTTCCATTGAGAGACGCTTTTTTATGCCACAAGGTCAAAGAAGTTTGTTTTTTTGGCCGTAACTCAATTCCACAGTGTTTTTGAACAATTTTTTGTAGTTGATGAGTAAAATGGCAGATGACCCTGACGTGATTTGAACACGCAACCTTCTGATCTGGAGTCAGACGCGCTACCGTTGCGCCACAAGGTCAATGAAACTTGAGTGCTCTGACCCTGTTCAGCACTCTATTCGATCATGTATCTGTACTGGATCATGAAAAGTCTGATTTGATTTGGATGTGATTTCTAGGCACAATCTTCTGATGTGGAGTGAAACGCACAACCGTTGCGCAACAAGCTCTTGCTGCTGCATGTCAAACTAGATGCAGGAGGCAAAAACTGGCATTTGGTGTCATGTCTGCTTGCTCACTTTTGTTAAACTGTGGTTCTAATAACACGGAGGTTTCAGCTTTTGATCCCCATATGGGCTAGGTTCTCCAGCATCTGAAGTGCCGTCAAGCTATCTTTTGACAAAGTCTTCAGCCTCTTTTGGGTACCAAAAGTGGAGCCGTGATGCATGTGTATTTGAATCAAGGTTGCGTAGAGCGCAGTCAGGTCACATGGCCAGTTCACTCCATTTTTTTAGAGTGTGGTGCAAATGTCATTTTCACATGCAACTTTCTGGTCTTCCATTGAGAGACGCTTATTTATGCCACAAGGTCAAAGAAGTTTGTTTTTTTGCCGTAACTCAATTCCACAGTGTTTTTGAACAATTTTTTGTAGTTGATGAGTAAAATGTCAGATGACCCTGACGTGATTTGAACACGCAACCTTCTGATCTGGAGTCAGACGCGCTACCGTTGCGCCACAAGGTCAATGAAACTTGAGTGCTCTGACCCTGTTCAGCACTCTTTTCGATCATGTATCTGTACTGGATCATGAAAAGTCTGATTTGATTTGGATGTGATTTCTAGGCACAATCTTCTGATGTGGAGTGAAACGCACAACCGTTGCGCAACAAGCTCTTGCTGCTGCATGTCAAACTAGATGCAGGAGGCAAAAACTGGCATTGTGTGTCATGTCTGCTTGCTCACTTTTGTTAAACCGTGATTCTAATAACACGGAGGTTTCAGCTTTTGATCCCCATATGGGCTAGGTTCTCCAGCATCTGAAGTGCCGTCAAGCTATCTTTTGACAAAGTCTTCGGCCTCTTTTGGGTGCCAAAAG
>NC_089838.1:321035204-321070204 GCF_035609145.1 Eleutherodactylus coqui | reverse complement strand
GTGTGTCATGTCTGCTTGCTCACTTTTGTTAAACCGTGGTTCTAATAACACGGAGGTTTCAGCTTTTGATCCCCATATGGGCTAGGTTCTCCAGCATCTGAAGTGCCGTCAAGCTATCTTTTGACAAAGTCTTCAGCCTCTTTTGGGTACCAAAATTGGAGCCCTGATGCATGTGTATTTGAATCAAGGTTGCGTAGAGCACAGTCAGGTCACATGGCCAGTTCACTCCATTTTTTTAGAGTGTGGTGCAAATGTCATTTTCACATGCAACTTTCTGGTCTTCCATTGAGAGACGCTTATTTATGCCACAAGGTCAAAGAAGTTTGTTTTTTTGCCGTAACTCAATTCCACAGTGTTTTTGAACAATTTTTTGTAGTTGATGAGTAAAACGTCAGATGACCCTGACGTGATTTGAACACGCAACCTTCTGATCTGGAGTCAGACGCGCTACCGTTGCGCCACAAGGTCAATGAAACTTGAGTGCTCTGACCCTGTTCAGCACTCTTTTCGATCATGTATCTGTACTGGATCATGAAAAGTCTGATTTGATTTGGATGTGATTTCTAGGCACAATCTTCTGATGTGGAGTGAAACGCACAACCGTTGCGCAACAAGCTCTTGCTGCTGCATGTCAAACTAGATGCAGGAGGCAAAAACTGGCATTGTGTGTCATGTCTGCTTGCTCACTTTTGTTAAACCGTGGTTCTAATAACACGGAGGTTTCAGCTTTTGATCCCCATATGGGCTAGGTTCTCCAGCATCTGAAGTGCCGTCAAGCTATCTTTTGACAAAGTCTTCGGCCTCTTTTGGGTGCCAAAAGTGGAGCCGTGATGCATGTGTATTTGAATCAAGGTTGCGTAGAGCGCAGTCATGTCACATGGCCAGTTCACTCCATTTTTTTAGAGTGTGGTGCAAATGTCATTTTCACATGCAACTTTCTGGTCTTCCATTGAGAGACGCTTATTTATGCCACAAGGTCAAAGAAGTTTGTTTTTTTGCCGTAACCCAATTCCACAGTGTTTTTGAACAATTTTTTGTAGTTGATGAGTAAAATGTCAGATGACCCTGACGTGATTTGAACACGCAACCTTCTGATCTGGAGTCAGACGCGCTACCGTTGCGCCACAAGGTCAATGAAACTTGAGTGCTCTGACCCTGTTCAGCACTCTTTTCGATCATGTATCTGTACTGGATCATGAAAAGTCTGATTTGATTTGGATGTGATTTCTAGGCACAATCTTCTGATGTGGAGTGAAACGCACAACCGTTGCGCAACAAGCTCTTGCTGCTGCATGTCAAACTAGATGCAGGAGGCAAAAACTGGCATTGTGTGTCATGTCTGCTTGCTCACTTTTGTTAAACCGTGGTTCTAATAACACGGAGGTTTCAGCTTTTGATCCCCATATGGGCTAGGTTCTCCAGCATCTGAAGTGCCGTCAAGCTATCTTTTGACAAAGTCTTCAGCCTCTTTTGGGTACCAAAATTGGAGCCCTGATGCATGTGTATTTGAATCAAGGTTGCGTAGAGCGCAGTCAGGTCACATGGCCAGTTCACTCCATTTTTTTAGAGTGTGGTGCAAATGTCATTTTCACATGCAACTTTCTGGTCTTCCATTGAGAGACGCTTATTTATGCCACAAGGTCAAAGAAGTTTTTTTTTTTTCCGTAACTCAATTCCACAGTGTTTTTGAACAATTTTTTGTAGTTGATGAGTAAAACGTCAGATGACCCTGACGTGATTTGAACACGCAACCTTCTGATCTGGAGTCAGACGTGCTACCGTTGCGCCACAAGGTCAATGAAACTTGAGTGCTCTGACCCTGTTCAGCACTCTTTTCGATCATGTATCTGTACTGGATCATGAAAAGTCTGATTTGATTTGGATGTGATTTCTAGGCACAATCTTCTGATGTGGAGTGAAACGCACAACCGTTGCGCAACAAGCTCTTGCTGCTGCATGTCAAACTAGATGCAGGAGGCAAAAACTGGCATTGTGTGTCATGTCTGCTTGCTCACTTTTGTTAAACCGTGGTTCTAATAACACGGAGGTTTCAGCTTTTGATCCCCATATGGGCTAGGTTCTCCAGCATCTGAAGTGCCGTCAAGCTATCTTTTGACAAAGTCTTCAGCCTCTTTTGGGTACCAAAATTGGAGCCCTGATGCATGTGTATTTGAATCAAGGTTGCGTAGAGCGCAGTCAGGTCACATGGCCAGTTCACTCCATTTTTTTAGAGTGTGGTGCAAATGTCATTTTCACATGCAACTTTCTGGTCTTCCATTGAGAGACGCTTATTTATGCCACAAGGTCAAAGAAGTTTGTTTTTTTGCCGTAACCCAATTCCACAGTGTTTTTGAACAATTTTTTGTAGTTGATGAGTAAAATGTCAGATGACCCTGACGTGATTTGAACACGCAACCTTCTGATCTGGAGTCAGACGCGCTACCGTTGCGCCACAAGGTCAATGAAACTTGAGTGCTCTGACCCTGTTCAGCACTCTTTTCGATCATGTATCTGTACTGGATCATGAAAAGTCTGATTTGATTTGGATGTGATTTCTAGGCACAATCTTCTGATGTGGAGTGAAACGCACAACCGTTGCGCAACAAGCTCTTGCTGCTGCATGTCAAACTAGATGCAGGAGGCAAAAACTGGCATTGTGTGTCATGTCTGCTTGCTCACTTTTGTTAAACCGTGGTTCTAATAACACGGAGGTTTCAGCTTTTGATCCCCATATGGGCTAGGTTCTCCAGCATCTGAAGTGCCGTCAAGCTATCTTTTGACAAAGTCTTCAGCCTCTTTTGGGTACCAAAATTGGAGCCCTGATGCATGTGTATTTGAATCAAGGTTGCGTAGAGCGCAGTCAGGTCACATGGCCAGTTCACTCCATTTTTTTAGAGTGTGGTGCAAATGTCATTTTCACATGCAACTTTCTGGTCTTCCATTGAGAGACGCTTATTTATGCCACAAGGTCAAAGAAGTTTTTTTTTTTTCCGTAACTCAATTCCACAGTGTTTTTGAACAATTTTTTGTAGTTGATGAGTAAAATGTCAGATGACCCTGACGTGATTTGAACACGCAACCTTCTGATCTGGAGTCAGACGTGCTACCGTTGCGCCACAAGGTCAATGAAACTTGAGTGCTCTGACCCTGTTCAGCACTCTTTTCGATCATGTATCTGTACTGGATCATGAAAAGTCTGATTTGATTTGGATGTGATTTCTAGGCACAATCTTCTGATGTGGAGTGAAACGCACAACCGTTGCGCAACAAGCTCTTGCTGCTGCATGTCAAACTAGATGCAGGAGGCAAAAACTGGCATTGTGTGTCATGTCTGCTTGCTCACTTTTGTTAAACCGTGGTTCTAATAACACGGAGGTTTCAGCTTTTGATCCCCATATGGGCTAGGTTCTCCAGCATCTGAAGTGCCGTCAAGCTATCTTTTGACAAAGTCTTCGGCCTCTTTTAGGTGCCAAAACTGGAGCCGTGATGCATGTGTATTTGAATCAAGGTTGCGTAGAGCGCAGTCATGTCACATGGCCAGTTCACTCCATTTTTTTAGAGTGTGGTGCAAATGTCATTTTCACATGCAACTTTCTGGTCTTCTATTGAGAGACGCTTATTTATGCCACAAGGTCAAAGAAGTTTGTTTTTTTGCCGTAACCCAATTCCACAGTGTTTTTGAACAATTTTTTGTAGTTGATGAGTAAAATGTCAGATGACCCTGACGTGATTTGAACACGCAACCTTCTGATCTGGAGTCAGACGCGCTACCGTTGCGCCACAAGGTCAATGAAACTTGAGTGCTCAGACCCTGTTCAGCACTCTTTTCGATCATGTATCTGTACTGGATCATGAAAAGTCTGATTTGATTTGGATGTGATTTCTAGGCACAATCTTCGGATGTGGAGTGAAACGCACAACCGTTGCGCAACAAGCTCTTGCTGCTGCATGTCAAACTAGATGCAGGAGGCAAAAACTGGCATTGTGTGTCATGTCTGCTTGCTCACTTTTGTTAAACCGTGGTTCTAATAACACGGAGGTTTCAGCTTTTGATCCCCATATGGGCTAGGTTCTCCAGCATCTGAAGTGCCGTCAAGCTATCTTTTGACAAAGTCTTCAGCCTCTTTTGGGTACCAAAAGTGGAGCCCTGATGCATGTGTATTTGAATCAAGGTTGCGTAGAGCGCAGTCAGGTCACATGGCCTGTTCACTCCATTTTTTTAGAGTGTGGTGCAAATGTCATTTTCACATGCAACTTTCTGGTCTTCCATTGAGAGACGCTTATTTATGCCACAAGGTCAAAGAAGTTTGTTTTTTTGCCGTAACTCAATTCCACAGTGTTTTTGAACAATTTTTTGTAGTTGATGAGTAAAACGTCAGATGACCCTGACGTGATTTGAACACGCAACCTTCTGATCTGGAGTCAGACGCGCTACCGTTGCGCCACAAGGTCAATGAAACTTGAGTGCTCTGACCCTGTTCAGCACTCTTTTCGATCATGTATCTGTACTGGATCATGAAAAGTCTGATTTGATTTGGATGTGATTTCTAGGCACAATCTTCTGATGTGGAGTGAAACGCACAACCGTTGCGCAACAAGCTCTTGCTGCTGCATGTCAAACTAGATGCAGGAGGCAAAAACTGGCATTGTGTGTCATGTCTGCTTGCTCACTTTTGTTAAACCGTGGTTCTAATAACACGGAGGTTTCAGCTTTTGATCCCCATATGGGCTAGGTTCTCCAGCATCTGAAGTGCCGTCAAGCTATCTTTTGACAAAGTCTTCAGCCTCTTTTGGGTACCAAAATTGAAGCCCTGATGCATGTGTATTTGAATCAAGGTTGCGTAGAGCGCAGTCAGGTCACATGGCCAGTTCACTCCATTTTTTTAGAGTGTGGTGCAAATGTCATTTTCACATGCAACTTTCTGGTCTTCCATTGAGAGACGCTTATTTATGCCACAAGGTCAAAGAAGTTTTTTTTTTTTCCGTAACTCAATTCCACAGTGTTTTTGAACAATTTTTTGTAGTTGATGAGTAAAACGTCAGATGACCCTGACGTGATTTGAACACGCAACCTTCTGATCTGGAGTCAGACGCGCTACCGTTGCGCCACAAGGTCAATGAAACTTGAGTGCTCTGACCCTGTTCAGCACTCTTTTCGATCATGTATCTGTACTGGATCATGAAAAGTCTGATTTGATTTGGATGTGATTTCTAGGCACAATCTTCTGATGTGGAGTGAAACGCACAACCGTTGCGCAACAAGCTCTTGCTGCTGCATGTCAAACTAGATGCAGGAGGCAAAAACTGGCATTGTGTGTCATGTCTGCTTGCTCACTTTTGTTAAACCGTGGTTCTAATAACACGGAGGTTTCAGCTTTTGATCCCCATATGGGCTAGGTTCTCCAGCATCTGAAGTGCCGTCAAGCTATCTTTTGACAAAGTCTTCGGCCTCTTTTAGGTGCCAAAACTGGAGCCGTGATGCATGTGTATTTGAATCAAGGTTGCGTAGAGCGCAGTCATGTCACATGGCCAGTTCACTCCATTTTTTTAGAGTGTGGTGCAAATGTCATTTTCACATGCAACTTTCTGGTCTTCTATTGAGAGACGCTTATTTATGCCACAAGGTCAAAGAAGTTTGTTTTTTTGCCGTAACCCAATTCCACAGTGTTTTTGAACAATTTTTTGTAGTTGATGAGTAAAATGTCAGATGACCCTGACGTGATTTGAACACGCAACCTTCTGATCTGGAGTCAGACGCGCTACCGTTGCGCCACAAGGTCAATGAAACTTGAGTGCTCTGACCCTGTTCAGCACTCTTTTCGATCATGTATCTGTACTGGATCATGAAAAGTCTGATTTGATTTGGATGTGATTTCTAGGCACAATCTTCGGATGTGGAGTGAAACGCACAACCGTTGCGCAACAAGCTCTTGCTGCTGCATGTCAAACTAGATGCAGGAGGCAAAAACTGGCATTGTGTGTCATGTCTGCTTGCTCACTTTTGTTAAACCGTGGTTCTAATAACACGGAGGTTTCAGCTTTTGATCCCCATATGGGCTAGGTTCTCCAGCATCTGAAGTGCCGTCAAGCTATCTTTTGACAAAGTCTTCAGCCTCTTTTGGGTACCAAAAGTGGAGCCCTGATGCATGTGTATTTGAATCAAGGTTGCGTAGAGCGCAGTCAGGTCACATGGCCTGTTCACTCCATTTTTTTAGAGTGTGGTGCAAATGTCATTTTCACATGCAACTTTCTGGTCTTCCATTGAGAGACGCTTATTTATGCCACAAGGTCAAAGAAGTTTGTTTTTTTGCCGTAACCCAATTCCACAGTGTTTTTGAACAATTTTTTGTAGTTGATGAGTAAAACGTCAGATGACCCTGACGTGATTTGAACACGCAACCTTCTGATCTGGAGTCAGACGCGCTACCGTTGCGCCACAAGGTCAATGAAACTTGAGTGCTCTGACCCTGTTCAGCACTCTTTTCGATCATTTATCTGTACTGGATCATGAAAAGTCTGATTTGATTTGGATGTGATTTCTAGGCACAATCTTCGGATGTGGAGTAAAACGCACAACCGTTGCGCAACAAGCTCTTGCTGCTGCATGTCAAACTAGATGCAGGAGGCAAAAACTGGCATTGTGTGTCATGTCTGCTTGCTCACTTTTGTTAAACCGTGGTTCTAATAACACGGAGGTTTCAGCTTTTGATCCCCATATGGGCTAGGTTCTCCAGCATCTGAAGTGCCGTCAAGCTATCTTTTGACAAAGTCTTCGGCCTCTTTTGGGTGCCAAAAGTGGAGCCGTGATGCATGTGTATTTGAATCAAGGTTGCGTAGAGCGCAGTCATGTCACATGGCCAGTTCACTCCATTTTTTTAGAGTGTGGTGCAAATGTCATTTTCACATGCAACTTTCTGGTCTTCCATTGAGAGACGCTTATTTATGCCACAAGGTCAAAGAAGTTTGTTTTTTTGCCGTAACCCAATTCCACAGTGTTTTTGAACAATTTTTTGTAGTTGATGAGTAAAATGTCAGATGACCCTGACGTGATTTGAACACGCAACCTTCTGATCTGGAGTCAGACGCGCTACCGTTGCGCCACAAGGTCAATGAAACTTGAGTGCTCTGACCCTGTTCAGCACTCTTTTCGATCATGTATCTGTACTGGATCATGAAAAGTCTGATTTGATTTGGATGTGATTTCTAGGCACAATCTTCTGATGTGGAGTGAAACGCACAACCGTTGCGCAACAAGCTCTTGCTGCTGCATGTCAAACTAGATGCAGGAGGCAAAAACTGGCATTGTGTGTCATGTCTGCTTGCTCACTTTTGTTAAACCGTGGTTCTAATAACACGGAGGTTTCAGCTTTTGATCCCCATATGGGCTAGGTTCTCCAGCATCTGAAGTGCCGTCAAGCTATCTTTTGACAAAGTCTTCGGCCTCTTTTAGGTGCCAAAACTGGAGCCGTGATGCATGTGTATTTGAATCAAGGTTGCGTAGAGCGCAGTCATGTCACATGGCCAGTTCACTCCATTTTTTTAGAGTGTGGTGCAAATGTCATTTTCACATGCAACTTTCTGGTCTTCTATTGAGAGACGCTTATTTATGCCACAAGGTCAAAGAAGTTTGTTTTTTTGCCGTAACCCAATTCCACAGTGTTTTTGAACAATTTTTTGTAGTTGATGAGTAAAATGTCAGATGACCCTGACGTGATTTGAACACGCAACCTTCTGATCTGGAGTCAGACGCGCTACCGTTGCGCCACAAGGTCAATGAAACTTGAGTGCTCTGACCCTGTTCAGCACTCTTTTCGATCATGTATCTGTACTGGATCATGAAAAGTCTGATTTGATTTGGATGTGATTTCTAGGCACAATCTTCGGATGTGGAGTGAAACGCACAACCGTTGCGCAACAAGCTCTTGCTGCTGCATGTCAAACTAGATGCAGGAGGCAAAAACTGGCATTGTGTGTCATGTCTGCTTGCTCACTTTTGTTAAACCGTGGTTCTAATAACACGGAGGTTTCAGCTTTTGATCCCCATATGGGCTAGGTTCTCCAGCATCTGAAGTGCCATCAAGCTTGGGTACCAAAAGTGGAGCCCTGATGCATGTGTATTTGAATCAAGGTTGCGTAGAGCGCAGTCAGGTCACATGGCCTGTTCACTCCATTTTTTTAGAGTGTGGTGCAAATGTCATTTTCACATGCAACTTTCTGGTCTTCCATTGAGAGACGCTTATTTATGCCACAAGGTCAAAGAAGTTTGTTTTTTTGCCGTAACCCAATTCCACAGTGTTTTTGAACAATTTTTTGTAGTTGATGAGTAAAATGTCAGATGACCCTGACGTGATTTGAACACGCAACCTTCTGATCTGGAGTCAGACGCGCTACCGTTGCGCCACAAGGTCAATGAAACTTGAGTGCTCTGACCCTGTTCAGCACTCTTTTCGATCATGTATCTGTACTGGATCATGAAAAGTCTGACTTGATTTGGATGTGATTTCTAGGCACAATCTTCTGATGTGGAGTGAAACGCACAACCGTTGCGCAACAAGCTCTTGCTGCTGCATGTCAAACTAGATGCAGGAGGCAAAAACTGGCATTGTGTGTCATGTCTGCTTGCTCACTTTTGTTAAACCGTGGTTCTAATAACACGGAGGTTTCAGCTTTTGATCCCCATATGGGCTAGGTTCTCCAGCATCTGAAGTGCCGTCAAGCTATCTTTTGACAAAGTCTTCAGCCTCTTTTGGGTACCAAAATTGGAGCCCTGATGCATGTGTATTTGAATCAAGGTTGCGTAGAGCGCAGTCATGTCACATGGCCAGTTCACTCCATTTTTTTAGAGTGTGGTGCAAATGTCATTTTCACATGCAACTTTCTGGTCTTCTATTGAGAGACGCTTATTTATGCCACAAGGTCAAAGAAGTTTGTTTTTTTGCCGTAACCCAATTCCACAGTGTTTTTGAACAATTTTTTGTAGTTGATGAGTAAAATGTCAGATGACCCTGACGTGATTTGAACACGCAACCTTCTGATCTGGAGTCAGACGCGCTACCGTTGCGCCACAAGGTCAATGAAACTTGAGTGCTCTGACCCTGTTCAGCACTCTTTTCGATCATGTATCTGTACTGGATCATGAAAAGTCTGATTTGATTTGGATGTGATTTCTAGGCACAATCTTCGGATGTGGAGTGAAACGCACAACCGTTGCGCAACAAGCTCTTGCTGCTGCATGTCAAACTAGATGCAGGAGGCAAAAACTGGCATTGTGTGTCATGTCTGCTTGCTCACTTTTGTTAAACCGTGGTTCTAATAACACGGAGGTTTCAGCTTTTGATCCCCATATGGGCTAGGTTCTCCAGCATCTGAAGTGCCGTCAAGCTATCTTTTGACAAAGTCTTCAGCCTCTTTTGGGTACCAAAAGTGGAGCCCTGATGCATGTGTATTTGAATCAAGGTTGCGTAGAGCGCAGTCAGGTCACATGACCTGTTCACTCCATTTTTTTAGAGTGTGGTGCAAATGTCATTTTCACATGCAACTTTCTGGTCTTCCATTGAGAGACGCTTATTTATGCCACAAGGTCAAAGAAGTTTGTTTTTTTGCCGTAACCCAATTCCACAGTGTTTTTGAACAATTTTTTGTAGTTGATGAGTAAAATGTCAGATGACCCTGACGTGATTTGAACACGCAACCTTCTGATCTGGAGTCAGACGCGCTACCGTTGCGCCACAAGGTCAATGAAACTTGAGTGCTCTGACCCTGTTCAGCACTCTTTTCGATCATGTATCTGTACTGGATCATGAAAAGTCTGACTTGATTTGGATGAGATTTCTAGGCACAATCTTCTGATGTGGAGTGAAACGCACAACCGTTGCGCAACAAGCTCTTGCTGCTGCATGTCAAACTAGATGCAGGAGGCAAAAACTGGCATTGTGTGTCATGTCTGCTTGCTCACTTTTGTTAAACCGTGGTTCTAATAACACGGAGGTTTCAGCTTTTGATCCCCATATGGGCTAGGTTCTCCAGCATCTGAAGTGCCGTCAAGCTATCTTTTGACAAAGTCTTCAGCCTCTTTTGGGTACCAAAATTGGAGCCCTGATGCATGTGTATTTGAATCAAGGTTGCGTAGAGCGCAGTCAGGTCACATGGCCAGTTCACTCCATTTTTTTAGAGTGTGGTGCAAATGTCATTTTCACATGCAACTTTCTGGTCTTCCATTGAGAGACGCTTATTTATGCCACAAGGTCAAAGAAGTTTTTTTTTTTTCCGTAACTCAATTCCACAGTGTTTTTGAACAATTTTTTGTAGTTGATGAGTAAAACTTCAGATGACCCTGACGTGATTTGAACACGCAACCTTCTGATCTGGAGTCAGACGCGCTACCGTTGCGCCACAAGGTCAATGAAACTTGAGTGCTCTGACCCTGTTCAGCACTCTTTTCGATCATGTATCTGTACTGGATCATGAAAAGTCTGATTTGATTTGGATGTGATTTCTAGGCACAATCTTCTGATGTGGAGTGAAACGCACAACCGTTGCGCAACAAGCTCTTGCTGCTGCATGTCAAACTAGATGCAGGAGGCAAAAACTGGCATTGTGTGTCATGTCTGCTTGCTCACTTTTGTTAAACCGTGGTTCTAATAACACGGAGGTTTCAGCTTTTGATCCCCATATGGGCTAGGTTCTCCAGCATCTGAAGTGCCGTCAAGCTATCTTTTGACAAAGTCTTCGGCCTCTTTTAGGTGCCAAAACTGGAGCCGTGATGCATGTGTATTTGAATCAAGGTTGCGTAGAGCGCAGTCATGTCACATGGCCAGTTCACTCCATTTTTTTAGAGTGTGGTGCAAATGTCATTTTCACATGCAACTTTCTGGTCTTCTATTGAGAGACGCTTATTTATGCCACAAGGTCAAAGAAGTTTGTTTTTTTGCCGTAACCCAATTCCACAGTGTTTTTGAACAATTTTTTGTAGTTGATGAGTAAAATGTCAGATGACCCTGACGTGATTTGAACACGCAACCTTCTGATCTGGAGTCAGACGCGCTACCGTTGCGCCACAAGGTCAATGAAACTTGAGTGCTCTGACCCTGTTCAGCACTCTTTTCGATCATGTATCTGTACTGGATCATGAAAAGTCTGATTTGATTTGGATGTGATTTCTAGGCACAATCTTCGGATGTGGAGTGAAACGCACAACCGTTGCGCAACAAGCTCTTGCTGCTGCATGTCAAACTAGATGCAGGAGGCAAAAACTGGCATTGTGTGTCATGTCTGCTTGCTCACTTTTGTTAAACCGTGGTTCTAATAACACGGAGGTTTCAGCTTTTGATCCCCATATGGGCTAGGTTCTCCAGCATCTGAAGTGCCGTCAAGCTATCTTTTGACAAAGTCTTCAGCCTCTTTTGGGTACCAAAAGTGGAGCCCTGATGCATGTGTATTTGAATCAAGGTTGCGTAGAGCGCAGTCAGGTCACATGGCCTGTTCACTCCATTTTTTTAGAGTGTGGTGCAAATGTCATTTTCACATGCAACTTTCTGGTCTTCCATTGAGAGACGCTTATTTATGCCACAAGGTCAAAGAAGTTTGTTTTTTTGCCGTAACTCAATTCCACAGTGTTTTTGAACAATTTTTTGTAGTTGATGAGTAAAACGTCAGATGACCCTGACGTGATTTGAACACGCAACCTTCTGATCTGGAGTCAGACGCGCTACCGTTGCGCCACAAGGTCAATGAAACTTGAGTGCTCTGACCCTGTTCAGCACTCTTTTCGATCATTTATCTGTACTGGATCATGAAAAGTCTGATTTGATTTGGATGTGATTTCTAGGCACAATCTTCGGATGTGGAGTGAAACGCACAACCGTTGCGCAACAAGCTCTTGCTGCTGCATGTCAAACTAGATGCAGGAGGCAAAAACTGGCATTGTGTGTCATGTCTGCTTGCTCACTTTTGTTAAACCGTGGTTCTAATAACACGGAGGTTTCAGCTTTTGATCCCCATATGGGCTAGGTTCTCCAGCATCTGAAGTGCCGTCAAGCTATCTTTTGACAAAGTCTTCAGCCTCTTTTGGGTACCAAAAGTGGAGCCCTGATGCATGTGTATTTGAATCAAGGTTGCGTAGAGCGCAGTCAGGTCACTTGGCCAGTTCACTCCATTTTTTTAGAGTGTGGTGCAAATGTCATTTTCACATGCAACTTTCTGGTCTTCCATTGAGAGACGCTTATTTATGCCACAAGGTCAAAGAAGTTTGTTTTTTTGCCGTAACTCAATTCCACAGTGTTTTTGAACAATTTTTTGTAGTTGATGAGTAAAATGTCAGATGACCCTGACGTGATTTGAACACGCAACCTTCTGATCTGGAGTCAGACGCGCTACCGTTGCGCCACAAGGTCAATGAAACTTGAGTGCTCTGACCCTGTTCAGCACTCTTTTCGATCATGTATCTGTACTGGATCATGAAAAGTCTGATTTGATTTGGATGTGATTTCTAGGCACAATCTTCTGATGTGGAGTGAAACGCACAACCGTTGCGCAACAAGCTCTTGCTGCTGCATGTCAAACTAGATGCAGGAGGCAAAAACTGGCATTGTGTGTCATGTCTGCTTGCTCACTTTTGTTAAACCGTGGTTCTAATAACACGGAGGTTTCAGCTTTTGATCCCCATATGGGCTAGGTTCTCCAGCATCTGAAGTGCCGTCAAGCTATCTTTTGACAAAGTCTTCAGCCTCTTTTGGGTACCAAAAGTGGAGCCGTGATGCATGTGTATTTGAATCAAGGTTGCGTAGAGCGCAGTCAGGTCACATGGCCAGTTCACTCCATTTTTTTAGAGTGTGGTGCAAATGTCATTTTCACATGCAACTTTCTGGTCTTCCATTGAGAGACGCTTTTTTATGCCACAAGGTCAAAGAAGTTTGTTTTTTTGGCCGTAACTCAATTCCACAGTGTTTTTGAACAATTTTTTGTAGTTGATGAGTAAAATGTCAGATGACCCTGACGTGATTTGAACACGCAACCTTCTGATCTGGAGTCAGACGCGCTACCGTCGCGCCACAAGGTCAATGAAACTTGAGTGCTCTGACCCTGTTCAGCACTCTTTTCGATCATGTATCTGTACTGGATCATGAAAAGTCTGATTTGATTTGGATGTGATTTCTAGGCACAATCTTCTGATGTGGAGTGAAACGCACAACCGTTGCGCAACAAGCTCTTGCTGCTGCATGTCAAACTAGATGCAGGAGGCAAAAACTGGCATTGTGTGTCATGTCTGCTTGCTCACTTTTGTTAAACCGTGGTTCTAATAACACGGAGGTTTCAGCTTTTGATCCCCATATGGGCTAGGTTCTCCAGCATCTGAAGTGCCGTCAAGCTATCTTTTGACAAAGTCTTCAGCCTCTTTTGGGTACCAAAATTGGAGCCCTGATGCATGTGTATTTGAATCAAGGTTGCGTAGAGCACAGTCAGGTCACATGGCCAGTTCACTCCATTTTTTTAGAGTGTGGTGCAAATGTCATTTTCACATGCAACTTTCTGGTCTTCCATTGAGAGACGCTTATTTATGCCACAAGGTCAAAGAAGTTTGTTTTTTTGCCGTAACTCAATTCCACAGTGTTTTTGAACAATTTTTTGTAGTTGATGAGTAAAATGTCAGATGACCCTGACGTGATTTGAGCACGCAACCTTCTGATCTGGAGTCAGACGCGCTACCGTTGCGCCACAAGGTCAATGAAACTTGAGTGCTCTGACCCTGTTCAGCACTCTTTTCGATCATGTATCTGTACTGGATCATGAAAAGTCTGATTTGATTTGGATGTGATTTCTAGGCACAATCTTCTGATGTGGAGTGAAACGCACAACCGTTGCGCAACAAGCTCTTGCTGCTGCATGTCAAACTAGATGCAGGAGGCAAAAACTGGCATTGTGTGTCATGTCTGCTTGCTCACTTTTGTTAAACCGTGGTTCTAATAACACGGAGGTTTCAGCTTTTGATCCCCATATGGGCTAGGTTCTCCAGCATCTGAAGTGCCGTCAAGCTATCTTTTGACAAAGTCTTCGGCCTCTTTTGGGTGCCAAAAGTGGAGCCGTGATGCATGTGTATTTGAATCAAGGTTGCGTAGAGCGCAGTCAGGTCACATGGCCAGTTCACTCCATTTTTTTAGAGTGTGGTGCAAATGTCATTTTCACATGCAACTTTCTGGTCTTCCATTGAGAGACGCTTATTTATGCCACAAGGTCAAAGAAGTTTGTTTTTTTGCCGTAACTCAATTCCACAGTGTTTTTGAACAATTTTTTGTAGTTGATGAGTAAAATGTCAGATGACCCTGACGTGATTTGAGCACGCAACCTTCTGATCTGGAGTCAGACGCGCTACCGTTGCGCCACAAGGTCAATGAAACTTGAGTGCTCTGACCCTGTTCAGCACTCTTTTCGATCATGTATCTGTACTGGATCATGAAAAGTCTGATTTGATTTGGATGTGATTTCTAGGCACAATCTTCTGATGTGGAGTGAAACGCACAACCGTTGCGCAACAAGCTCTTGCTGCTGCATGTCAAACTAGATGCAGGAGGCAAAAACTGGCATTGTGTGTCATGTCTGCTTGCTCACTTTTGTTAAACCGTGGTTCTAATAACACGGAGGTTTCAGCTTTTGATCCCCATATGGGCTAGGTTCTCCAGCATCTGAAGTGCCGTCAAGCTATCTTTTGACAAAGTCTTCGGCCTCTTTTGGGTGCCAAAAGTGGAGCCGTGATGCATGTGTATTTGAATCAAGGTTGCGTAGAGCGCAGTCAGGTCACATGGCCAGTTCACTCCATTTTTTTAGAGTGTGGTGCAAATGTCATTTTCACATGCAACTTTCTGGTCTTCCATTGAGAGACGCTTATTTATGCCACAAGGTCAAAGAAGTTTGTTTTTTTGCCGTAACTCAATTCCACAGTGTTTTTGAACAATTTTTTGTAGTTGATGAGTAAAATGTCAGATGACCCTGACGTGATTTGAGCACGCAACCTTCTGATCTGGAGTCAGACGCGCTACCGTTGCGCCACAAGGTCAATGAAACTTGAGTGCTCTGACCCTGTTCAGCACTCTTTTCGATCATGTATCTGTACTGGATCATGAAAAGTCTGATTTGATTTGGATGTGATTTCTAGGCACAATCTTCTGATGTGGAGTGAAACGCACAACCGTTGCGCAACAAGCTCTTGCTGCTGCATGTCAAACTAGATGCAGGAGGCAAAAACTGGCATTGTGTGTCGTGTCTGCTTGCTCACTTTTGTTAAACCGTGGTTCTAATAACACGGAGGTTTCAGCTTTTGATCCCCATATGGGCTAGGTTCTCCAGCATCTGAAGTGCCGTCAAGCTATCTTTTGACAAAGTCTTCAGCCTCTTTTGGGTACCAAAATTGGAGCCCTGATGCATGTGTATTTGAATCAAGGTTGCGTAGAGCACAGTCAGGTCACATGGCCAGTTCACTCCATTTTTTTAGAGTGTGGTGCAAATGTCATTTTCACATGCAACTTTCTGGTCTTCCATTGAGAGACGCTTATTTATGCCACAAGGTCAAAGAAGTTTGTTTTTTTGCCGTAACTCAATTCCACAGTGTTTTTGAACAATTTTTTGTAGTTGATGAGTAAAACGTCAGATGACCCTGACGTGATTTGAGCACGCAACCTTCTGATCTGGAGTCAGACGCGCTACCGTTGCGCCACAAGGTCAATGAAACTTGAGTGCGCTGACACTGTTCAGCACTCTTTTCGATCATGTATCTGTACTGGATCATGAAAAGTCTGATTTGATTTGGATGTGATTTCTAGGCACAATCTTCTGATGTGGAGTGAAACGCACAACCGTTGCGCAACAAGCTCTTGCTGCTGCATGTCAAACTAGATGCAGGAGGCAAAAACTGGCATTGTGTGTCATGTCTGCTTGCTCACTTTTGTTAAACCGTGGTTCTAATAACACGGAGGTTTCAGCTTTTGATCCCCATATGGGCTAGGTTCTCCAGCATCTGAAGTGCCGTCAAGCTATCTTTTGACAAAGTCTTCAGCCTCTTTTGGGTACCAAAATTGGAGCCCTGATGCATGTGTATTTGAATCAAGGTTGCGTAGAGCGCAGTCATGTCACATGGCCAGTTCACTCCATTTTTTTAGAGTGTGGTGCAAATGTCATTTTCACATGCAACTTTCTGGTCTTCTATTGAGAGACGCTTATTTATGCCACAAGGTCAAAGAAGTTTGTTTTTTTGCCGTAACCCAATTCCACAGTGTTTTTGAACAATTTTTTGTAGTTGATGAGTAAAATGTCAGATGACCCTGACGTGATTTGAACACGCAACCTTCTGATCTGGAGTCAGACGCGCTACCGTTGCGCCACAAGGTCAATGAAACTTGAGTGCTCTGACCCTGTTCAGCACTCTTTTCGATCATGTATCTGTACTGGATCATGAAAAGTCTGATTTGATTTGGATGTGATTTCTAGGCACAATCTTCGGATGTGGAGTGAAACGCACAACCGTTGCGCAACAAGCTCTTGCTGCTGCATGTCAAACTAGATGCAGGAGGCAAAAACTGGCATTGTGTGTCATGTCTGCTTGCTCACTTTTGTTAAACCGTGGTTCTAATAACACGGAGGTTTCAGCTTTTGATCCCCATATGGGCTAGGTTCTCCAGCATCTGAAGTGCCGTCAAGCTATCTTTTGACAAAGTCTTCAGCCTCTTTTGGGTACCAAAAGTGGAGCCCTGATGCATGTGTATTTGAATCAAGGTTGCGTAGAGCGCAGTCAGGTCACATGGCCTGTTCACTCCATTTTTTTAGAGTGTGGTGCAAATGTCATTTTCACATGCAACTTTCTGGTCTTCCATTGAGAGACGCTTATTTATGCCACAAGGTCAAAGAAGTTTGTTTTTTTGCCGTAACCCAATTCCACAGTGTTTTTGAACAATTTTTTGTAGTTGATGAGTAAAACGTCAGATGACCCTGACGTGATTTGAACACGCAACCTTCTGATCTGGAGTCAGACGCGCTACCGTTGCGCCACAAGGTCAATGAAACTTGAGTGCTCTGACCCTGTTCAGCACTCTTTTCGATCATTTATCTGTACTGGATCATGAAAAGTCTGATTTGATTTGGATGTGATTTCTAGGCACAATCTTCGGATGTGGAGTAAAACGCACAACCGTTGCGCAACAAGCTCTTGCTGCTGCATGTCAAACTAGATGCAGGAGGCAAAAACTGGCATTGTGTGTCATGTCTGCTTGCTCACTTTTGTTAAACCGTGGTTCTAATAACACAGAGGTTTCAGCTTTTGATCCCCATATGGGCTAGGTTCTCCAGCATCTGAAGTGCCGTCAAGCTATCTTTTGACAAAGTCTTCGGCCTCTTTTGGGTGCCAAAAGTGGAGCCGTGATGCATGTGTATTTGAATCAAGGTTGCGTAGAGCGCAGTCATGTCACATGGCCAGTTCACTCCATTTTTTTAGAGTGTGGTGCAAATGTCATTTTCACATGCAACTTTCTGGTCTTCCATTGAGAGACGCTTATTTATGCCACAAGGTCAAAGAAGTTTGTTTTTTTGCCGTAACCCAATTCCACAGTGTTTTTGAACAATTTTTTGTAGTTGATGAGTAAAATGTCAGATGACCCTGACGTGATTTGAACACGCAACCTTCTGATCTGGAGTCAGACGCGCTACCGTTGCGCCACAAGGTCAATGAAACTTGAGTGCTCTGACCCTGTTCAGCACTCTTTTCGATCATGTATCTGTACTGGATCATGAAAAGTCTGATTTGATTTGGATGTGATTTCTAGGCACAATCTTCTGATGTGGAGTGAAACGCACAACCGTTGCGCAACAAGCTCTTGCTGCTGCATGTCAAACTAGATGCAGGAGGCAAAAACTGGCATTGTGTGTCATGTCTGCTTGCTCACTTTTGTTAAACCGTGGTTCTAATAACACGGAGGTTTCAGCTTTTGATCCCCATATGGGCTAGGTTCTCCAGCATCTGAAGTGCCGTCAAGCTATCTTTTGACAAAGTCTTCGGCCTCTTTTAGGTGCCAAAACTGGAGCCGTGATGCATGTGTATTTGAATCAAGGTTGCGTAGAGCGCAGTCATGTCACATGGCCAGTTCACTCCATTTTTTTAGAGTGTGGTGCAAATGTCATTTTCACATGCAACTTTCTGGTCTTCTATTGAGAGACGCTTATTTATGCCACAAGGTCAAAGAAGTTTGTTTTTTTGCCGTAACCCAATTCCACAGTGTTTTTGAACAATTTTTTGTAGTTGATGAGTAAAATGTCAGATGACCCTGACGTGATTTGAACACGCAACCTTCTGATCTGGAGTCAGACGCGCTACCGTTGCGCCACAAGGTCAATGAAACTTGAGTGCTCTGACCCTGTTCAGCACTCTTTTCGATCATGTATCTGTACTGGATCATGAAAAGTCTGATTTGATTTGGATGTGATTTCTAGGCACAATCTTCGGATGTGGAGTGAAACGCACAACCGTTGCGCAACAAGCTCTTGCTGCTGCATGTCAAACTAGATGCAGGAGGCAAAAACTGGCATTGTGTGTCATGTCTGCTTGCTCACTTTTGTTAAACCGTGGTTCTAATAACACGGAGGTTTCAGCTTTTGATCCCCATATGGGCTAGGTTCTCCAGCATCTGAAGTGCCATCAAGCTTGGGTACCAAAAGTGGAGCCCTGATGCATGTGTATTTGAATCAAGGTTGCGTAGAGCGCAGTCAGGTCACATGGCCTGTTCACTCCATTTTTTTAGAGTGTGGTGCAAATGTCATTTTCACATGCAACTTTCTGGTCTTCCATTGAGAGACGCTTATTTATGCCACAAGGTCAAAGAAGTTTGTTTTTTTGCCGTAACCCAATTCCACAGTGTTTTTGAACAATTTTTTGTAGTTGATGAGTAAAATGTCAGATGACCCTGACGTGATTTGAACACGCAACCTTCTGATCTGGAGTCAGACGCGCTACCGTTGCGCCACAAGGTCAATGAAACTTGAGTGCTCTGACCCTGTTCAGCACTCTTTTCGATCATGTATCTGTACTGGATCATGAAAAGTCTGACTTGATTTGGATGTGATTTCTAGGCACAATCTTCTGATGTGGAGTGAAACGCACAACCGTTGCGCAACAAGCTCTTGCTGCTGCATGTCAAACTAGATGCAGGAGGCAAAAACTGGCATTGTGTGTCATGTCTGCTTGCTCACTTTTGTTAAACCGTGGTTCTAATAACACGGAGGTTTCAGCTTTTGATCCCCATATGGGCTAGGTTCTCCAGCATCTGAAGTGCCGTCAAGCTATCTTTTGACAAAGTCTTCAGCCTCTTTTGGGTACCAAAATTGGAGCCCTGATGCATGTGTATTTGAATCAAGGTTGCGTAGAGCGCAGTCATGTCACATGGCCAGTTCACTCCATTTTTTTAGAGTGTGGTGCAAATGTCATTTTCACATGCAACTTTCTGGTCTTCTATTGAGAGACGCTTATTTATGCCACAAGGTCAAAGAAGTTTGTTTTTTTGCCGTAACCCAATTCCACAGTGTTTTTGAACAATTTTTTGTAGTTGATGAGTAAAATGTCAGATGACCCTGACGTGATTTGAACACGCAACCTTCTGATCTGGAGTCAGACGCGCTACCGTTGCGCCACAAGGTCAATGAAACTTGAGTGCTCTGACCCTGTTCAGCACTCTTTTCGATCATGTATCTGTACTGGATCATGAAAAGTCTGATTTGATTTGGATGTGATTTCTAGGCACAATCTTCGGATGTGGAGTGAAACGCACAACCGTTGCGCAACAAGCTCTTGCTGCTGCATGTCAAACTAGATGCAGGAGGCAAAAACTGGCATTGTGTGTCATGTCTGCTTGCTCACTTTTGTTAAACCGTGGTTCTAATAACACGGAGGTTTCAGCTTTTGATCCCCATATGGGCTAGGTTCTCCAGCATCTGAAGTGCCGTCAAGCTATCTTTTGACAAAGTCTTCAGCCTCTTTTGGGTACCAAAAGTGGAGCCCTGATGCATGTGTATTTGAATCAAGGTTGCGTAGAGCGCAGTCAGGTCACATGGCCTGTTCACTCCATTTTTTTAGAGTGTGGTGCAAATGTCATTTTCACATGCAACTTTCTGGTCTTCCATTGAGAGACGCTTATTTATGCCACAAGGTCAAAGAAGTTTGTTTTTTTGCCGTAACCCAATTCCACAGTGTTTTTGAACAATTTTTTGTAGTTGATGAGTAAAATGTCAGATGACCCTGACGTGATTTGAACACGCAACCTTCTGATCTGGAGTCAGACGCGCTACCGTTGCGCCACAAGGTCAATGAAACTTGAGTGCTCTGACCCTGTTCAGCACTCTTTTCGATCATGTATCTGTACTGGATCATGAAAAGTCTGACTTGATTTGGATGAGATTTCTAGGCACAATCTTCTGATGTGGAGTGAAACGCACAACCGTTGCGCAACAAGCTCTTGCTGCTGCATGTCAAACTAGATGCAGGAGGCAAAAACTGGCATTGTGTGTCATGTCTGCTTGCTCACTTTTGTTAAACCGTGGTTCTAATAACACGGAGGTTTCAGCTTTTGATCCCCATATGGGCTAGGTTCTCCAGCATCTGAAGTGCCGTCAAGCTATCTTTTGACAAAGTCTTCAGCCTCTTTTGGGTACCAAAATTGGAGCCCTGATGCATGTGTATTTGAATCAAGGTTGCGTAGAGCGCAGTCAGGTCACATGGCCAGTTCACTCCATTTTTTTAGAGTGTGGTGCAAATGTCATTTTCACATGCAACTTTCTGGTCTTCCATTGAGAGACGCTTATTTATGCCACAAGGTCAAAGAAGTTTTTTTTTTTTCCGTAACTCAATTCCACAGTGTTTTTGAACAATTTTTTGTAGTTGATGAGTAAAACTTCAGATGACCCTGACGTGATTTGAACACGCAACCTTCTGATCTGGAGTCAGACGCGCTACCGTTGCGCCACAAGGTCAATGAAACTTGAGTGCTCTGACCCTGTTCAGCACTCTTTTCGATCATGTATCTGTACTGGATCATGAAAAGTCTGATTTGATTTGGATGTGATTTCTAGGCACAATCTTCTGATGTGGAGTGAAACGCACAACCGTTGCGCAACAAGCTCTTGCTGCTGCATGTCAAACTAGATGCAGGAGGCAAAAACTGGCATTGTGTGTCATGTCTGCTTGCTCACTTTTGTTAAACCGTGGTTCTAATAACACGGAGGTTTCAGCTTTTGATCCCCATATGGGCTAGGTTCTCCAGCATCTGAAGTGCCGTCAAGCTATCTTTTGACAAAGTCTTCGGCCTCTTTTAGGTGCCAAAACTGGAGCCGTGATGCATGTGTATTTGAATCAAGGTTGCGTAGAGCGCAGTCATGTCACATGGCCAGTTCACTCCATTTTTTTAGAGTGTGGTGCAAATGTCATTTTCACATGCAACTTTCTGGTCTTCTATTGAGAGACGCTTATTTATGCCACAAGGTCAAAGAAGTTTGTTTTTTTGCCGTAACCCAATTCCACAGTGTTTTTGAACAATTTTTTGTAGTTGATGAGTAAAATGTCAGATGACCCTGACGTGATTTGAACACGCAACCTTCTGATCTGGAGTCAGACGCGCTACCGTTGCGCCACAAGGTCAATGAAACTTGAGTGCTCTGACCCTGTTCAGCACTCTTTTCGATCATGTATCTGTACTGGATCATGAAAAGTCTGATTTGATTTGGATGTGATTTCTAGGCACAATCTTCGGATGTGGAGTGAAACGCACAACCGTTGCGCAACAAGCTCTTGCTGCTGCATGTCAAACTAGATGCAGGAGGCAAAAACTGGCATTGTGTGTCATGTCTGCTTGCTCACTTTTGTTAAACCGTGGTTCTAATAACACGGAGGTTTCAGCTTTTGATCCCCATATGGGCTAGGTTCTCCAGCATCTGAAGTGCCGTCAAGCTATCTTTTGACAAAGTCTTCAGCCTCTTTTGGGTACCAAAAGTGGAGCCCTGATGCATGTGTATTTGAATCAAGGTTGCGTAGAGCGCAGTCAGGTCACATGGCCTGTTCACTCCATTTTTTTAGAGTGTGGTGCAAATGTCATTTTCACATGCAACTTTCTGGTCTTCCATTGAGAGACGCTTATTTATGCCACAAGGTCAAAGAAGTTTGTTTTTTTGCCGTAACTCAATTCCACAGTGTTTTTGAACAATTTTTTGTAGTTGATGAGTAAAACGTCAGATGACCCTGACGTGATTTGAACACGCAACCTTCTGATCTGGAGTCAGACGCGCTACCGTTGCGCCACAAGGTCAATGAAACTTGAGTGCTCTGACCCTGTTCAGCACTCTTTTCGATCATTTATCTGTACTGGATCATGAAAAGTCTGATTTGATTTGGATGTGATTTCTAGGCACAATCTTCGGATGTGGAGTGAAACGCACAACCGTTGCGCAACAAGCTCTTGCTGCTGCATGTCAAACTAGATGCAGGAGGCAAAAACTGGCATTGTGTGTCATGTCTGCTTGCTCACTTTTGTTAAACCGTGGTTCTAATAACACGGAGGTTTCAGCTTTTGATCCCCATATGGGCTAGGTTCTCCAGCATCTGAAGTGCCGTCAAGCTATCTTTTGACAAAGTCTTCAGCCTCTTTTGGGTACCAAAAGTGGAGCCCTGATGCATGTGTATTTGAATCAAGGTTGCGTAGAGCGCAGTCAGGTCACTTGGCCAGTTCACTCCATTTTTTTAGAGTGTGGTGCAAATGTCATTTTCACATGCAACTTTCTGGTCTTCCATTGAGAGACGCTTATTTATGCCACAAGGTCAAAGAAGTTTGTTTTTTTGCCGTAACTCAATTCCACAGTGTTTTTGAACAATTTTTTGTAGTTGATGAGTAAAATGTCAGATGACCCTGACGTGATTTGAACACGCAACCTTCTGATCTGGAGTCAGACGCGCTACCGTTGCGCCACAAGGTCAATGAAACTTGAGTGCTCTGACCCTGTTCAGCACTCTTTTCGATCATGTATCTGTACTGGATCATGAAAAGTCTGATTTGATTTGGATGTGATTTCTAGGCACAATCTTCTGATGTGGAGTGAAACGCACAACCGTTGCGCAACAAGCTCTTGCTGCTGCATGTCAAACTAGACGCAGGAGGCAAAAACTGGCATTGTGTGTCATGTCTGCTTGCTCACTTTTGTTAAACCGTGGTTCTAATAACACGGAGGTTTCAGCTTTTGATCCCCATATGGGCTAGGTTCTCCAGCATCTGAAGTGCCGTCAAGCTATCTTTTGACAAAGTCTTCAGCCTCTTTTGGGTACCAAAAGTGGAGCCGTGATGCATGTGTATTTGAATCAAGGTTGCGTAGAGCGCAGTCAGGTCACATGGCCAGTTCACTCCATTTTTTTAGAGTGTGGTGCAAATGTCATTTTCACATGCAACTTTCTGGTCTTCCATTGAGAGACGCTTTTTTATGCCACAAGGTCAAAGAAGTTTGTTTTTTTGGCCGTAACTCAATTCCACAGTGTTTTTGAACAATTTTTTGTAGTTGATGAGTAAAATGTCAGATGACCCTGACGTGATTTGAACACGCAACCTTCTGATCTGGAGTCAGACGCGCTACCGTCGCGCCACAAGGTCAATGAAACTTGAGTGCTCTGACCCTGTTCAGCACTCTTTTCGATCATGTATCTGTACTGGATCATGAAAAGTCTGATTTGATTTGGATGTGATTTCTAGGCACAATCTTCTGATGTGGAGTGAAACGCACAACCGTTGCGCAACAAGCTCTTGCTGCTGCATGTCAAACTAGATGCAGGAGGCAAAAACTGGCATTGTGTGTCATGTCTGCTTGCTCACTTTTGTTAAACCGTGGTTCTAATAACACGGAGGTTTCAGCTTTTGATCCCCATATGGGCTAGGTTCTCCAGCATCTGAAGTGCCGTCAAGCTATCTTTTGACAAAGTCTTCAGCCTCTTTTGGGTACCAAAATTGGAGCCCTGATGCATGTGTATTTGAATCAAGGTTGCGTAGAGCACAGTCAGGTCACATGGCCAGTTCACTCCATTTTTTTAGAGTGTGGTGCAAATGTCATTTTCACATGCAACTTTCTGGTCTTCCATTGAGAGACGCTTATTTATGCCACAAGGTCAAAGAAGTTTGTTTTTTTGCCGTAACTCAATTCCACAGTGTTTTTGAACAATTTTTTGTAGTTGATGAGTAAAATGTCAGATGACCCTGACGTGATTTGAGCACGCAACCTTCTGATCTGGAGTCAGACGCGCTACCGTTGCGCCACAAGGTCAATGAAACTTGAGTGCTCTGACCCTGTTCAGCACTCTTTTCGATCATGTATCTGTACTGGATCATGAAAAGTCTGATTTGATTTGGATGTGATTTCTAGGCACAATCTTCTGATGTGGAGTGAAACGCACAACCGTTGCGCAACAAGCTCTTGCTGCTGCATGTCAAACTAGATGCAGGAGGCAAAAACTGGCATTGTGTGTCATGTCTGCTTGCTCACTTTTGTTAAACCGTGGTTCTAATAACACGGAGGTTTCAGCTTTTGATCCCCATATGGGCTAGGTTCTCCAGCATCTGAAGTGCCGTCAAGCTATCTTTTGACAAAGTCTTCGGCCTCTTTTGGGTGCCAAAAGTGGAGCCGTGATGCATGTGTATTTGAATCAAGGTTGCGTAGAGCGCAGTCAGGTCACATGGCCAGTTCACTCCATTTTTTTAGAGTGTGGTGCAAATGTCATTTTCACATGCAACTTTCTGGTCTTCCATTGAGAGACGCTTATTTATGCCACAAGGTCAAAGAAGTTTGTTTTTTTGCCGTAACTCAATTCCACAGTGTTTTTGAACAATTTTTTGTAGTTGATGAGTAAAATGTCAGATGACCCTGACGTGATTTGAGCACGCAACCTTCTGATCTGGAGTCAGACGCGCTACCGTTGCGCCACAAGGTCAATGAAACTTGAGTGCTCTGACCCTGTTCAGCACTCTTTTCGATCATGTATCTGTACTGGATCATGAAAAGTCTGATTTGATTTGGATGTGATTTCTAGGCACAATCTTCTGATGTGGAGTGAAACGCACAACCGTTGCGCAACAAGCTCTTGCTGCTGCATGTCAAACTAGATGCAGGAGGCAAAAACTGGCATTGTGTGTCATGTCTGCTTGCTCACTTTTGTTAAACCGTGGTTCTAATAACACGGAGGTTTCAGCTTTTGATCCCCATATGGGCTAGGTTCTCCAGCATCTGAAGTGCCGTCAAGCTATCTTTTGACAAAGTCTTCGGCCTCTTTTGGGTGCCAAAAGTGGAGCCGTGATGCATGTGTATTTGAATCAAGGTTGCGTAGAGCGCAGTCAGGTCACATGGCCAGTTCACTCCATTTTTTTAGAGTGTGGTGCAAATGTCATTTTCACATGCAACTTTCTGGTCTTCCATTGAGAGACGCTTATTTATGCCACAAGGTCAAAGAAGTTTGTTTTTTTGCCGTAACTCAATTCCACAGTGTTTTTGAACAATTTTTTGTAGTTGATGAGTAAAATGTCAGATGACCCTGACGTGATTTGAGCACGCAACCTTCTGATCTGGAGTCAGACGCGCTACCGTTGCGCCACAAGGTCAATGAAACTTGAGTGCTCTGACCCTGTTCAGCACTCTTTTCGATCATGTATCTGTACTGGATCATGAAAAGTCTGATTTGATTTGGATGTGATTTCTAGGCACAATCTTCTGATGTGGAGTGAAACGCACAACCGTTGCGCAACAAGCTCTTGCTGCTGCATGTCAAACTAGATGCAGGAGGCAAAAACTGGCATTGTGTGTCGTGTCTGCTTGCTCACTTTTGTTAAACCGTGGTTCTAATAACACGGAGGTTTCAGCTTTTGATCCCCATATGGGCTAGGTTCTCCAGCATCTGAAGTGCCGTCAAGCTATCTTTTGACAAAGTCTTCAGCCTCTTTTGGGTACCAAAATTGGAGCCCTGATGCATGTGTATTTGAATCAAGGTTGCGTAGAGCACAGTCAGGTCACATGGCCAGTTCACTCCATTTTTTTAGAGTGTGGTGCAAATGTCATTTTCACATGCAACTTTCTGGTCTTCCATTGAGAGACGCTTATTTATGCCACAAGGTCAAAGAAGTTTGTTTTTTTGCCGTAACTCAATTCCACAGTGTTTTTGAACAATTTTTTGTAGTTGATGAGTAAAACGTCAGATGACCCTGACGTGATTTGAGCACGCAACCTTCTGATCTGGAGTCAGACGCGCTACCGTTGCGCCACAAGGTCAATGAAACTTGAGTGCGCTGACACTGTTCAGCACTCTTTTCGATCATGTATCTGTACTGGATCATGAAAAGTCTGATTTGATTTGGATGTGATTTCTAGGCACAATCTTCTGATGTGGAGTGAAACGCACAACCGTTGCGCAACAAGCTCTTGCTGCTGCATGTCAAACTAGATGCAGGAGGCAAAAACTGGCATTGTGTGTCATGTCTGCTTGCTCACTTTTGTTAAACCGTGGTTCTAATAACACGGAGGTTTCAGCTTTTGATCCCCATATGGGCTAGGTTCTCCAGCATCTGAAGTGCCGTCAAGCTATCTTTTGACAAAGTCTTCAGCCTCTTTTGGGTACCAAAATTGGAGCCCTGATGCATGTGTATTTGAATCAAGGTTGCGTAGAGCACAGTCAGGTCACATGGCCAGTTCACTCCATTTTTTTAGAGTGTGGTGCAAATGTCATTTTCACATGCAACTTTCTGGTCTTCCATTGAGAGACGCTTATTTATGCCACAAGGTCAAAGAAGTTTGTTTTTTTGCCGTAACTCAATTCCACAGTGTTTTTGAACAATTTTTTGTAGTTGATGAGTAAAATGTCAGATGACCCTGACGTGATTTGAGCACGCAACCTTCTGATCTGGAGTCAGACGCGCTACCGTTGCGCCACAAGGTCAATGAAACTTGAGTGCTCTGACCCTGTTCAGCACTCTTTTCGATCATGTATCTGTACTGGATCATGAAAAGTCTGATTTGATTTGGATGTGATTTCTAGGCACAATCTTCTGATGTGGAGTGAAACGCACAACCGTTGCGCAACAAGCTCTTGCTGCTGCATGTCAAACTAGATGCAGGAGGCAAAAACTGGCATTGTGTGTCATGTCTGCTTGCTCACTTTTGTTAAACCGTGGTTCTAATAACACGGAGGTTTCAGCTTTTGATCCCCATATGGGCTAGGTTCTCCAGCATCTGAAGTGCCGTCAAGCTATCTTTTGACAAAGTCTTCGGCCTCTTTTGGGTGCCAAAAGTGGAGCCGTGATGCATGTGTATTTGAATCAAGGTTGCGTAGAGCGCAGTCATGTCACATGGCCAGTTCACTCCATTTTTTTAGAGTGTGGTGCAAATGTCATTTTCACATGCAACTTTCTGGTCTTCCATTGAGAGACGCTTATTTATGCCACAAGGTCAAAGAAGTTTGTTTTTTTGCCGTAACCCAATTCCACAGTGTTTTTGAACAATTTTTTGTAGTTGATGAGTAAAATGTCAGATGACCCTGACGTGATTTGAACACGCAACCTTCTGATCTGGAGTCAGACGCGCTACCGTTGCGCCACAAGGTCAATGAAACTTGAGTGCTCTGACCCTGTTCAGCACTCTTTTCGATCATGTATCTGTACTGGATCATGAAAAGTCTGATTTGATTTGGATGTGATTTCTAGGCACAATCTTCTGATGTGGAGTGAAACGCACAACCGTTGCGCAACAAGCTCTTGCTGCTGCATGTCAAACTAGATGCAGGAGGCAAAAACTGGCATTGTCTGTCATGTCTGCTTGCTCACTTTTGTTAAACCGTGGTTCTAATAACACGGAGGTTTCAGCTTTTGATCCCCATATGGGCTAGGTTCTCCAGCATCTGAAGTGCCGTCAAGCTATCTTTTGACAAAGTCTTCGGCCTCTTTTGGGTGCCAAAAGTGGAGCCGTGATGCATGTGTATTTGAATCAAGGTTGCGTAGAGCGCAGTCATGTCACATGGCCAGTTCACTCCATTTTTTTAGAGTGTGGTACAAATGTCATTTTCACATGCAACTTTCTGGTCTTCCATTGAGAGACGCTTATTTATGCCACAAGGTCAAAGAATTTTGTTTTTTTGCCGTAACCCAATTCGACAGTGTTTTTGAACAATTTTTTGTAGTTGATGAGTAAAATGTCAGATGACCCTGACGTGATTTGAACACGCAACCTTCTGATCTGGAGTCAGACGCGCTACCGTTGCGCCACAAGGTCAATGAAACTTGAGTGCTCTGACCCTGTTCAGCACTCTTTTCGATCATGTATCTGTACTGGATCATGAAAAGTCTGATTTGATTTGGATGTGATTTCTAGGCACAATCTTCTGATGTGGAGTGAAATGCACAACCGTTGCGCAACAAGCTCTTGCTGCTGCATGTCAAACTAGATGCAGGAGGCAAAAACTGGCATTGTGTGTCATGTCTGCTTGCTCACTTTTGTTAAACCGTGGTTCTAATAACACGGAGGTTTCAGCTTTTGTTCCCCATATGGGCTAGGTTCTCTAGCATCTGAAGTGCCGTCAAGCTATCTTTTGACAAAGTCTTCGGCCTCTTTTGGGTGCCAAAAGTGGAGCCCTGATGCATGTGTATTTGAATCAAGGTTGCGTAGAGCGCAGTCAGGTCACATGGCCAGTTCACTCCATTTTTTTAGAGTGTGGTGCAAATGTCATTTTCACATGCAACTTTCTGGTCTTCCATTGAGAGACGCTTATTTATGCCACAAGGTCAAAGAATTTTGTTTTTTTGCCGTAACCCAATTCCACAGTGTTTTTGAACAATTTTTTGTAGTTGATGAGTAAAATGTCAGATGACCCTGACGTGATTTGAACACGCAACCTTCTGATCTGGAGTCAGACGCGCTACCGTTGCGCCACAAGGTCAATAAAACTTGAGTGCTCTGACCTTGTTCAGCACTCTTTTCGATCATGTATCTGTACTGGATCATGAAAAGTCTGATTTGATTTGGATGTGATTTCTAGGCACAATCTTCTGATGTGGAGTGAAACGCACAACCGTTGCGCAACAAGCTCTTGCTGCTGCATGTCAAACTAGATGCAGGAGGCAAAAACTGGCATTGTCTGTCATGTCTGCTTGCTCACTTTTGTTAAACCGTGGTTCTAATAACACGGAGGTTTCAGCTTTTGATCCCCATATGGGCTAGGTTCTCCAGCATCTGAAGTGCCGTCAAGCTATCTTTTGACAAAGTCTTCAGCCTCTTTTGGGTACCAAAAGTGGAGCCCTGATGCATGTGTATTTGAATCAAGGTTGCGTAGAGCGCAGTCAGGTCACATGGCCAGTTCACTCCATTTTTTTAGAGTGTGGTGCAAATGTCATTTTCACATGCAACTTTCTGGTCTTCCATTGAGAGACGCTTATTTATGCCACAAGGTCAAAGAAGTTTGTTTTTTTGCCGTAACTCAATTCCACAGTGTTTTTGAACAATTTTTTGTAGTTGAAAAGTAAAATGTCAGATGACCCTGACGTGATTTGAACACGCAACCTTCTGATCTGGAGTCAGACGCGCTACCATTGAGCCACAAGGTCAATGAAACTTGAGTGCTCTGACCCTGTTCAGCACTCTTTTCGATCATGTATCTGTACTGGATCATGAAAAGTCTGATTTGATTTGGATGTGATTTCTAGGCACAATCTTCTGATGTGGAGTGAAACGCACAACCGTTGCGCAACAAGCTCTTGCTGCTGCATGTCAAACTAGATGCAGGAGGCAAAAACTGGCATTGTGTGTCATGTCTGCTTGCTCACTTTTGTTAAACCGTGGTTCTAATAACACGGAGGTTTCAGCTTTTGATCCCCATATGGGCTAGGTTCTCCAGCATCTGAAGTGCCGTCAAGCTATCTTTTGACAAAGTCTTCGGCCTCTTTTATGTACCAAAAGTGGAGCCGTGATGCATGTGTATTTGAATCAAGGTTGCGTAGAGCGCAGTCATGTCACATGGCCAGTTCACTCCATTTTTTTAGAGTGTGGTGCAAATGTCATTTTCACATGCAACTTTCTGGTCTTCCATTGAGAGACGCTTATTTATGCCACAAGGTCAAAGAATTTTGTTTTTTTTGCCGTAACCCAATTCCACAGTGTTTTTGAACAATTTTTTGTAGTTGATGAGTAAAATGTCAGATGACCCTGACGTGATTTGAACACGCAACCTTCTGATCTGGAGTCAGACGCGCTACCGTTGCGCCACAAGGTCAATGAAACTTGAGTGCTCTGACCCTGTTCAGCACTCTTTTCGATCATGTATCTGTACTGGATCATGAAAAGTCTGATTTGATTTGGATGTGATTTCTAGGCACAATCTTCTGATGTGGAGTGAAACGCACAACCGTTGCGCAACAAGCTCTTGCTGCTGCATGTCAAACTAGATGCAGGAGGCAAAAACTGGCATTGTCTGTCATGTCTGCTTGCTCACTTTTGTTAAACCGTGGTTCTAATAACACGGAGGTTTCAGCTTTTGATCCCCATATGGGCTAGGTTCTCCAGCATCTGACGTGCCGTCAAGCTATCTTTTGACAAAGTCTTCGGCCTCTTTTGGGTGCCAAAAGTGGAGCCGTGATGCATGTGTATTTGAATCAAGGTTGCGTAGAGCGCAGTCATGTCACATGGCCAGTTCACTCCATTTTTTTAGAGTGTGGTACAAATGTCATTTTCACATGCAACTTTCTGGTCTTCCATTGAGAGACGCTTATTTATGCCACAAGGTCAAAGAAGTTTGTTTTTTTGCCGTAACCCAATTCCACAGTGTTTTTGAACAATTTTTTGTAGTTGATGAGTAAAATGTCAGATGACCCTGACGTGATTTGAACACGCAACCTTCTGAGCTGGAGTCAGACGCGCTACCGTTGCGCCACAAGGTCAATGAAACTTGAGTGCTCTGACCCTGTTCAGCACTCTTTTCGATCATGTATCTGTACTGGATCATGAAAAGTCTGATTTGATTTGGATGTGATTTCTAGGCACAATCTTCTGATGTGGAGTGAAACGCACAACCGTTGCGCAACAAGCTCTTGCTGCTGCATGTCAAACTAGATGCAGGAGGCAAAAACTGGCATTGTGTGTCATGTCTGCTTGCTCACTTTTGTTAAACCGTGGTTCTAATAACACGGAGGTTTCAGCTTTTGATCCCCATATGGGCTAGGTTCTCCAGCATCTGAAGTGCCGTCAAGCTATCTTTTGACAAAGTCTTCGGCCTCTTTTGGGTGCCAAAAGTGGAGCCGTGATGCATGTGTATTTGAATCAAGGTTGCGTAGAGCGCAGTCATGTCACATGGCCAGTTCACTCCATTTTTTTAGAGTGTGGTGCAAATGTCATTTTCACATGCAACTTTCTGGTCTTCCATTGAGAGACGCTTATTTATGCCACAAGGTCAAAGAAGTTTGTTTTTTTGCCGTAACCCAATTCCACAGTGTTTTTGAACAATTTTTTGTAGTTGATGAGTAAAATGTCAGATGACCCTGACGTGATTTGAACACGCAACCTTCTGATCTGGAGTCAGACGCGCTACCGTTGCGCCACAAGGTCAATAAAACTTGAGTGCTCTGACCCTGTTCAGCACTCTTTTCGATCATGTATCTGTACTGGATCATGAAAAGTCTGATTTGATTTGGATGTGATTTCTAGGCACAATCTTCTGATGTGGAGTGAAACGCACAACCGTTGCGCAACAAGCTCTTGCTGCTGCATGTCAAACTAGATGCAGGAGGCAAAAACTGGCATTGTCTGTCATGTCTGCTTGCTCACTTTTGTTAAACCGTGGTTCTAATAACACGGAGGTTTCAGCTTTTGATCCCCATATGGGCTAGGTTCTCCAGCATCTGAAGTGCCGTCAAGCTATCTTTTGACAAAGTCTTCGGCCTCTTTTGGGTGCCAAAAGTGGAGCCGTGATGCATGTGTATTTGAATCAAGGTTGCGTAGAGCGCAGTCATGTCACATGGCCAGTTCACTCCATTTTTTTAGAGTGTGGTACAAATGTCATTTTCACATGCAACTTTCTGGTCTTCCATTGAGAGACGCTTATTTATGCCACAAGGTCAAAGAATTTTGTTTTTTTGCCGTAACCCAATTCCACATTGTTTTTGAACAATTTTTTGTAGTTGATGAGTAAAATGTCAGATGACCATGACGTGATTTGAACACGCAACCTTCTGATCTGGAGTCAGACGCGCTACCGTTGCGCCACAAGGTCAATGAAACTTGAGTGCTCTGACCCTGTTCAGCACTCTTTTCGATCATGTATCTGTACTGGATCATGAAAAGTCTGATTTGATTTGGATGTGATTTCTAGGCACAATCTTCTGATGTGGAGTGAAACGCACAACCGTTGCGCAACAAGCTCTTGCTGCTGCATGTCAAACTAGATGCAGGAGGCAAAAACTGGCATTGTCTGTCATGTCTGCTTGCTCACTTTTGTTAAACCGTGGTTCTAATAACACGGAGGTTTCAGCTTTTGATCCCCATATGGGCTAGGTTCTCCAGCATCTGAAGTGCCGTCAAGCTATCTTTTGACAAAGTCTTCAGCCTCTTTTGGGTGCCAAAAGTGGAGCCCTGATGCATGTGTATTTGAATCAAGGTTGCGTAGAGCGCAGTCAGGTCACATGGCCAGTTCACTCCATTTTTTTAGAGTGTGGTGCAAATGTCATTTTCACATGCAACTTTCTGGTCTTCCATTGAGAGACGCTTATTTATGCCACAAGGTCAAAGAAGTTTGTTTTTTTGCCGTAACCCAATTCCACAGTGTTTTTGAACAATTTTTTTGTAGTTGATGAGTAAAATGTCAGATGACCCTGACGTGATTTGAACACGCAACCTTCTAATCTGGAGTCAGACGCGCTACCGTTGCGCCACAAGGTCAATGAAACTTGAGTGCTCTGACCCTGTTCAGCACTCTTTTCGATCATGTATCTGTACTGGATCATGAAAAGTCTGATTTGATTTGGATGTGATTTCTAGGCACAATCTTCTGATGTGGAGTGAAACGCACAACCGTTGCGCAACAAGCTCTTGCTGCTGCATGTCAAACTAGATGCAGGAGGCAAAAACTGGCATTGTGTGTCATGTCTGCTTGCTCACTTTTGTTAAACCGTGGTTCTAATAACACGGAGGTTTCAGCTTTTGATCCCCATATGGGCTAGGTTCTCCAGCATCTGAAGTGCCGTCAAGCTATCTTTTGACAAAGTCTTCGGCCTCTTTTGGGTGCCAAAAGTGGAGCCGTGATGCATGTGTATTTGAATCAAGGTTGCGTAGAGCGCAGTCATGTCACATGGCCAGTTCACTCCATTTTTTTAGAGTGTGGTACAAATGTCATTTTCACATGCAACTTTCTGGTCTTCCATTGAGAGACGCTTATTTATGCCACAAGGTCAAAGAAGTTTGTTTTTTTGCCGTAACCCAATTCCACAGTGTTTTTGAACAATTTTTTTGTAGTTGATGAGTAAAATGTCAGATGACCCTGACGTGATTTGAACACGCAACCTTCTGATCAGACGCGCTACCGTTGCGCCACAAGGTCAATGAAACTTGAGTGCTCTGACCCTGTTCAGCACTCTTTTCGATCATGTATCTGTACTGGATCATGAAAAGTCTGATTTGATTTGGATGTGATTTCTAGGCACAATCTTCTGATGTGGAGTGAAACGCACAACCGTTGCGCAACAAGCTCTTGCTGCTGCATGTCAAACTAGATGCAGGAGGCAAAAACTGGCATTGTGTGTCATGTCTGCTTGCTCACTTTTGTTAAACCGTGGTTCTAATAACACGGAGGTTTCAGCTTTTGATCCCCATATGGGCTAGGTTCTCCAGCCTCTGAAGTGCCGTCAAGCTATCTTTTGACAAAGTCTTCGGCCTCTTTTGGGTGCCAAAAGTGGAGCCGTGATGCATGTGTATTTGAATCAAGGTTGCGTAGAGCGCAGTCATGTCACATGGCCAGTTCACTCCATTTTTTTAGAGTGTGGTACAAATGTCATTTTCACATGCAACTTTCTGGTCTTCCATTGAGAGACGCTTATTTATGCCACAAGGTCAAAGAATTTTGTTTTTTTGCCGTAACCCAATTCCACAGTGTTTTTGAACAATTTTTTGTAGTTGATGAGTAAAATGTCAGATGACCCTGACGTGATTTGAACACGCAACCTTCTGATCTGGAGTCAGACGCGCTACCGTTGCGCCACAAGGTCAATGAAACTTGAGTGCTTTGACCCTGTTCAGCACTCTTTTCGATCATGTATCTGTACTGGATCATGAAAAGTCTGATTTGATTTGGATGTGATTTCTAGGCACAATCTTCTGATGTGGAGTGAAATGCACAACCGTTGCGCAACAAGCTCTTGCTGCTGCATGTCAAACTAGATGCAGGAGGCAAAAACTGGCATTGTGTGTCATGTCTGCTTGCTCACTTTTGTTAAACCGTGGTTCTAATAACACGGAGGTTTCAGCTTTTGTTCCCCATATGGGCTAGGTTCTCCAGCATCTGAAGTGCCGTCAAGCTATCTTTTGACAAAGTCTTCGGCCTCTTTTGGGTGCCAAAAGTGGAGCCCTGATGCATGTGTATTTGAATCAAGGTTGCGTAGAGCGCAGTCAGGTCACATGGCCAGTTCACTCCATTTTTTTAGAGTGTGGTGCAAATGTCATTTTCACATGCAACTTTCTGGTCTTCCATTGAGAGACACTTATTTATACCACAAGGACAAAGAAGTTTGGTTTTTTTGCCGTAACTTAATTCCACAGTGTTTTTGAACAATTTTTTGTAGTTGATGAGTAAAATGTCAGATGACCCTGACGTGATTTGAACACGCAACCTTCTGATCTGGAGTCAGACGCGCTACCGTTGCGCCACAAGGTCAATGAAACTTGAGTGCTCTGACCCTGTTCAGCACTCTTTTCGATCATGTATCTGTACTGGA
>NC_089838.1:321022704-321030204 GCF_035609145.1 Eleutherodactylus coqui | reverse complement strand
ATTTTTTTAGAGTGTGGTGCAAATGTCATTTTCACATGCAACTTTCTGGTCTTCCATTGAGAGACGCTTATTTATGCCACAAGGTCAAAGAAGTTTGTTTTTTTGCCGTAACCCAATTCCACAGTGTTTTTGAACAATTTTTTTGTAGTTGATGAGTAAAATGTCAGATGACCCTGACGTGATTTGAACACGCAACCTTCTGATCTGGAGTCAGACGCGCTACCGTTGCGCCACAAGGTCAATGAAACTTGAGTGCTCTGACCCTGTTCAGCACTCTTTTCGATCATGTATCTGTACTGGATCATGAAAAGTCTGATTTGATTTGGATGTGATTTCTAGGCACAATCTTCTGATGTGGAGTGAAACGCACAACCGTTGCGCAACAAGCTCTTGCTGCTGCATGTCAAACTAGATGCAGGAGGCAAAAACTGGCATTGTGTGTCATGTCTGCTTGCTCACTTTTGTTAAACCGTGGTTCTAATAACACGGAGGTTTCAGCTTTTGATCCCCATATGGGCTAGGTTCTCCAGCATCTGAAGTGCCGTCAAGCTATCTTTTGACAAAGTCTTCGGCCTCTTTTGGGTGCCAAAAGTGGAGCCGTGATGCATGTGTATTTGAATCAAGGTTGCGTAGAGCGCAGTCATGTCACATGGCCAGTTCACTCCATTTTTTTAGAGTGTGGTACAAATGTCATTTTCACATGCAACTTTCTGGTCTTCCATTGAGAGACGCTTATTTATGCCACAAGGTCAAAGAATTTTGTTTTTTTGCCGTAACCCAATTCCACGGTGTTTTTGAACAATTTTTTGTAGTTGATGAGTAAAATGTCAGATGACCCTGACGTGATTTGAACACGCAACCTTCTGATCTGGAGTCAGACGCGCTACCGTTGCGCCACAAGGTCAATGAAACTTGAGTGCTCTGACCCTGTTCAGCACTCTTTTCGATCATGTATCTGTACTGGATCATGAAAAGTCTGATTTGATTTGGATGTGATTTCTAGGCACAATCTTCTGATGTGGAGTGATATGCACAACCGTTGCGCAACAAGCTCTTGCTGCTGCATGTCAAACTAGATGCAGGAGGCAAAAACTGGCATTGTGTGTCATGTCTGCTTGCTCACTTTTGTTAAACCGTGGTTCTAATAACACGGAGGTTTCAGCTTTTGATCCCCATATGGGCTAGGTTCTCCAGCATCTGAAGTGCCGTCAAGCTATCTTTTGACAAAGTCTTCGGCCTCTTTTGGGTGCCAAAAGTGGAGCCCTGATGCATGTGTATTTGAATCAAGGTTGCGTAGAGCGCAGTCAGGTCACATGGCCAGTTCACTCCATTTTTTTAGAGTGTGGTGCAAATGTCATTTTCACATGCAACTTTCTGGTCTTCCATTGAGAGACGCTTATTTATGCCACAAGGTCAAAGAAGTTTGTTTTTTTGCCGTAACCCAATTCCACAGTGTTTTTGAACAATTTTTTGTAGTTGATGAGTAAAATGTCAGATGACCCTGACGTGATTTGAACACGCAACCTTCTGATCTGGAGTCAGACGCGCTACCGTTGCGCCACAAGGTCAATGAAACTTGAGTGCTCTGACCCTGTTCAGCACTCTTTTCGATCATGTATCTGTACTGGATCATGAAAAGTCTGATTTGATTTGGATGTGATTTCTAGGCACAATCTTCTGATGTGGAGTGAAACGCACAACCGTTGCGCAACAAGCTCTTGCTGCTGCATGTCAAACTAGATGCAGGAGGCAAAAACTGGCATTGTGTGTCATGTCTGCTTGCTCACTTTTGTTAAACCGTGGTTCTAATAACACGGAGGTTTCAGCTTTTGATCCCCATATGGGCTAGGTTCTCCAGCATCTGAAGTGCCGTCAAGCTATCTTTTGACAAAGTCTTCGGCCTCTTTTGGGTACCAAAAGTGGAGCCGTGATGCATGTGTATTTGAATCAAGGTTGCGTAGAGCGCAGTCATGTCACATGGCCAGTTCACTCCATTTTTTTAGAGTGTGGTGCAAATGTCATTTTCACATGCAACTTTCTGGTCTTCCATTGAGAGACGCTTATTTATGCCACAAGGTCAAAGAAGTTTGTTTTTTTGCCGTAACCCAATTCCACAGTGTTTTGGAACAATTTTTTGTAGTTGATGAGTAAAATGTCAGATGACCCTGACGTGATTTGAACACGCAACCTACTGAGCTGGAGTCAGACGCGCTACCGTTGCGCCACAAGGTCAATGAAACTTGAGTGCTCTGACCCTGTTCAGCACTCTTTTCGATCATGTATCTGTACTGGATCATGAAAAGTCTGATTTGATTTGGATGTGATTTCTAGGCACAATCTTCTGATGTGGAGTGAAACGCACAACCGTTGCGCAACAAGCTCTTGCTGCTGCATGTCAAACTAGATGCAGGAGGCAAAAACTGGCATTGTGTGTCATGTCTGCTTGCTCACTTTTGTTAAACCGTGGTTCTAATAACACGGAGGTTTCAGCTTTTGATCCCCATATGGGCTAGGTTCTCCAGCATCTGAAGTGCCGTCAAGCTATCTTTTGACAAAGTCTTCGGCCTCTTTTGGGTGCCAAAAGTGGAGCCGTGATGCATGTGTATTTGAATCAAGGTTGCGTAGAGCGCAGTCATGTCACATGGCCAGTTCACTCCATTTTTTTAGAGTGTGGTACAAATGTCATTTTCACATGCAACTTTCTGGTCTTCCATTGAGAGACGCTTATTTATGCCACAAGGTCAAAGAAGTTTGTTTTTCTGCCGTAACCCAATTCCACAGTGTTTTTGAACAATTTTTTGTAGTTGATGAGTAAAATGTCAGATGACCCTGACGTGATTTGAACACGCAACCTTCTGATCTGGAGTCAGACGCGCTACCATTGCGCCACAAGGTCAATGAAACTTGAGTGCTCTGACCCTGTTCAGCACTCTTTTCGATCATGTATCTGTACTGGATCATGAAAAGTCTGATTTGATTTGGATGTGATTTCTAGGCACAATCTTCTGATGTGGAGTGAAACGCACAACCGTTGCGCAACAAGCTCTTGCTGCTGCATGTCAAACTAGATGCAGGAGGCAAAAACTGGCATTGTGTGTCATGTCTGCTTGCTCACTTTTGTTAAACCGTGGTTCTAATAACACGGAGGTTTCAGCTTTTGATCCCCATATGGGCTAGGTTCTCCAGCATCTGAAGTGCCGTCAAGCTATCTTTTGACAAAGTCTTCGGCCTCTTTTGGGTGCCAAAAGTGGAGCCCTGATGCATGTGTATTTGAATCAAGGTTGCGTAGAGCGCAGTCAGGTCACATGGCCAGTTCACTCCATTTTTTTAGAGTGTGGTGCAAATGTCATTTTCACATGCAACTTTCTGGTCTTCCATTGAGAGACGCTTATTTATGCCACAAGGTCAAAGAAGTTTGTTTTTTTGCCGTAACCCAATTCCACAGTGTTTTCGAACAATTTTTTGTAGTTGATGAGTAAAATGTCAGATGACCCTGACGTGATTTGAACACGCAACCTTCTGATCTGGAGTCAGACGCGCTACCATTGCGCCACAAGGTCAATGAAACTTGAGTGCTCTGACCCTGTTCAGCACTCTTTTCGATCATGTATCTGTACTGGATCATGAAAAGTCTGATTTGATTTGGATGTGATTTCTAGGCACAATCTTCTGATGTGGAGTGAAACGCACAACCGTTGCGCAACAAGCTCTTGCTGCTGCATGTCAAACTAGATGCAGGAGGCAAAAACTGGCATTGTGTGTCATGTCTGCTTGCTCACTTTTGTTAAACCGTGGTTCTAATAACACAGAGGTTTCAGCTTTTGATCCCCATATGGGCTAGGTTCTCCAGCATCTGAAGTGCCGTCAAGCTATCTTTTGACAAAGTCTTCGGCCTCTTTTGGGTACCAAAAGTGGAGCCGTGATGCATGTGTATTTGAATCAAGGTTGCGTAGAGCGCAGTCATGTCACATGGCCAGTTCACTCCATTTTTTTAGAGTGTGGTGCAAATGTCATTTTCACATGCAACTTTCTGGTCTTCCATTGAGAGACGCTTATTTATACCACAAGGTCAAAGAAGTTTGTTTTTTTGCCGTAACCCAATTCCACAGTGTTTTGGAACAATTTTTTGTAGTTGATGAGTAAAATGTCAGATGACCCTGACGTGATTTGAACACGCAACCTTCTGAGCTGGAGTCAGACGCGCTACCGTTGCGCCACAAGGTCAATGAAACTTGAGTGCTCTGACCCTGTTCAGCACTCTTTTCGATCATGTATCTGTACTGGATCATGAAAAGTCTGATTTGATTTGGATGTGATTTCTAGGCACAATCTTCTGATGTGGAGTGAAACGCACAACCGTTGCGCAACAAGCTCTTGCTGCTGCATGTCAAACTAGATGCAGGAGGCAAAAACTGGCATTGTGTGTCATGTCTGCTTGCTCACTTTTGTTAAACCGTGGTTCTAATAACACGGAGGTTTCAGCTTTTGATCCCCATATGGGCTAGGTTCTCCAGCATCTGAAGTGCCGTCAAGCTATCTTTTGACAAAGTCTTCGGCCTCTTTTGGGTGCCAAAAGTGGAGCCGTGATGCATGTGTATTTGAATCAAGGTTGCGTAGAGCGCAGTCATGTCACATGGCCAGTTCACTCCATTTTTTTAGAGTGTGGTACAAATGTCATTTTCACATGCAACTTTCTGGTCTTCCATTGAGAGACGCTTATTTATGCCACAAGGTCAAAGAAGTTTGTTTTTTTGCCGTAACCCAATTCCACAGTGTTTTTGAACAATTTTTTGTAGTTGATGAGTAAAATGTCAGATGACCCTGACGTGATTTGAACACGCAACCTTCTGATCTGGAGTCAGACGCGCTACCGTTGCGCCACAAGGTCAATGAAACTTGAGTGCTCTGACCCTGTTCAGCACTCTTTTCGATCATGTATCTGTACTGGATCATGAAAAGTCTGATTTGATTTGGATGTGATTTCTAGGCACAATCTTCTGATGTGGAGTGAAATGCACAACCGTTGCGCAACAAGCTCTTGCTGCTGCATGTCAAACTAGATGCAGGAGGCAAAAACTGGCATTGTGTGTCATGTCTGCTTGCTCACTTTTGTTAAACCGTGGTTCTAATAACACGGAGGTTTCAGCTTTTGATCCCCATATGGGCTAGGTTCTCCAGCATCTGAAGTGCCGTCAAGCTATCTTTTGACAAAGTCTTCGGCCTCTTTTGGGTGCCAAAAGTGGAGCCGTGATGCATGTGTATTTGAATCAAGGTTGCGTAGAGCGCAGTCATGTCACATGGCCAGTTCACTCCATTTTTTTAGAGTGTGGTACAAATGTCATTTTCACATGCAACTTTCTGGTCTTCCATTGAGAGACGCTTATTTATGCCACAAGGTCAAAGAAGTTTGTTTTTTTGCCGTAACCCAATTCCACAGTGTTTTTGAACAATTTTTTGTAGTTGATGAGTAAAATGTCAGATGACCCTGACGTGATTTGAACACGCAACCTTCTGATCTGGAGTCAGACGCGCTACCGTTGCGCCACAAGGTCAATGAAACTTGAGTGCTCTGACCCTGTTCAGCACTCTTTTCGATCATGTATCTGTACTGGATCATGAAAAGTCTGATTTGATTTGGATGTGATTTCTAGGCACAATCTTCTGATGTGGAGTGAAATGCACAACCGTTGCGCAACAAGCTCTTGCTGCTGCATGTCAAACTAGATGCAGGAGGCAAAAACTGGCATTGTGTGTCATGTCTGCTTGCTCACTTTTGTTAAACCGTGGTTCTAATAACACGGAGGTTTCAGCTTTTGATCCCCATATGGGCTAGGTTCTCCAGCATCTGAAGTGCCGTCAAGCTATCTTTTGACAAAGTCTTCGGCCTCTTTTGGGTGCCAAAAGTGGAGCCCTGATGCATGTGTATTTGAATCAAGGTTGCGTAGAGCGCAGTCAGGTCACATGGCCAGTTCACTCCATTTTTTTAGAGTGTGGTGCAAATGTCATTTTCACATGCAACTTTCTGGTCTTCCATTGAGAGACGCTTATTTATGCCACAAGGTCAAAGAAGTTTGTTTTTTTGCCGTAACCCAATTCCACAGTGTTTTTGAACAATTTTTTTGTAGTTGATGAGTAAAATGTCAGATGACCCTGACGTGATTTGAACACGCAACCTTCTGATCTGGAGTCAGACGCGCTACCGTTGCGCCACAAGGTCAATGAAACTTGAGTGCTCTGACCCTGTTCAGCACTCTTTTCGATCATGTATCTGTACTGGATCATGAAAAGTCTGATTTGATTTGGATGTGATTTCTAGGCACAATCTTCTGATGTGGAGTGAAACGCACAACCGTTGCGCAACAAGCTCTTGCTGCTGCATGTCAAACTAGATGCAGGAGGCAAAAACTGGCATTGTGTGTCATGTCTGCTTGCTCACTTTTGTTAAACCGTGGTTCTAATAACACGGAGGTTTCAGCTTTTGATCCCCATATGGGCTAGGTTCTCCAGCATCTGAAGTGCCGTCAAGCTATCTTTTGACAAAGTCTTCGGCCTCTTTTGGGTGCCAAAAGTGGAGCCGTGATGCATGTGTATTTGAATCAAGGTTGCGTAGAGCGCAGTCATGTCACATGGCCAGTTCACTCCATTTTTTTAGAGTGTGGTACAAATGTCATTTTCACATGCAACTTTCTGGTCTTCCATTGAGAGACGCTTATTTATGCCACAAGGTCAAAGAATTTTGTTTTTTTGCCGTAACCCAATTCCACGGTGTTTTTGAACAATTTTTTGTAGTTGATGAGTAAAATGTCAGATGACCCTGACGTGATTTGAACACGCAACCTTCTGATCTGGAGTCAGACGCGCTACCGTTGCGCCACAAGGTCAATGAAACTTGAGTGCTCTGACCCTGTTCAGCACTCTTTTCGATCATGTATCTGTACTGGATCATGAAAAGTCTGATTTGATTTGGATGTGATTTCTAGGCACAATCTTCTGATGTGGAGTGAAATGCACAACCGTTGCGCAACAAGCTCTTGCTGCTGCATGTCAAACTAGATGCAGGAGGCAAAAACTGGCATTGTGTGTCATGTCTGCTTGCTCACTTTTGTTAAACCGTGGTTCTAATAACACGGAGGTTTCAGCTTTTGATCCCCATATGGGCTAGGTTCTCCAGCATCTGAAGTGCCGTCAAGCTATCTTTTGACAAAGTCTTCGGCCTCTTTTGGGTGCCAAAAGTGGAGCCCTGATGCATGTGTATTTGAATCAAGGTTGCGTAGAGCGCAGTCAGGTCACATGGCCAGTTCACTCCATTTTTTTAGCGTGTGGTGCAAATGTCATTTTCACATGCAACTTTCTGGTCTTCCATTGAGAGACGCTTATTTATGCCACAAGGTCAAAGAAGTTTGTTTTTTTGCCGTAACCCAATTCCACAGTGTTTTTGAACAATTTTTTGTAGTTGATGAGTAAAATGTCAGATGACCCTGACGTGATTTGAACACGCAA
>NC_089838.1:317012704-317022704 GCF_035609145.1 Eleutherodactylus coqui | reverse complement strand
TATCACACTGTAACTGTTTCCATGTCTACTTCAAACAGTTTTGTTGATACCTTTTGTTTAGAAAAGCTTGTTGATTTACAGTTGCCAAAAGTACTTTGTAACCAGGCATCAGGTAACATTTGGAAACGCCTTCTTTACAACTTGCATATAAACTAGCAATGTACAACAATAAACAGAATTCATTCTGATTTACTAAGTCTGTGTATAGTGGGTCATTATGGTTCTCAACTATGAGTACTCTATATAATATTTCCTCTTAATTTGGATACAGGCAACATTCGCATTTCGGTCTGCGTTCCAGACCCCCCACAGTTTATTTGGCGCCCGACAAGTGGGGCAGAAGCTAACTCCTTACCTGCAGCCGATACCTGACGACACTACCTGCCGACCAGCCGGACGAGAGGCCACGGGACCCCAGATCTACAAAACACCGGTATACGGTAAGCTCTTGACTTGCCACTCAAGCTCTGGGCTCTCCTGACTTCATTCAGTCCTCGTGTCGACAGGGGGTGAGTTGCTGTATGTTATATAGGACGCTTCTGCCTGTTATTTACGGTGTTCTTAGTAACCGTGCTAGACGGAAGAACCCTTGTGTGTATATTGCCATGTTGCCTGTAGTAATTGTTGAAATCTGTACGTTGATTGTCTGTGTCATGTTAGCCATAATTTGCTTTTACTGAGTCTGTTATAATATCACCAGAAGTCCCCTAAACCCCCCCTTAAGGAGTCCGTAAAACTATTCCAGGACCAGGGACCAGGGGTCCTTAGTTTACTAGGTGATATCAGGTCCTGTTTACTTAGTGATGAATAGTGGGAAATAAAATAAATAGTTATCCTGCCAGTTTCGGACTTGGCAGAAGGGACCGCCAGATTTATCTGAGGAAAGCCGTATGCATCCTCAATGCTGTGTTACAGTGGTAAATCAAGAGGTAAGTCCATAAGAGAAAGGGAAGGGGGAGACGTATGCAGACAAACGTATAAAATATATAGACAGATAGGACTTAGAAAAGCGGGAACCTTTAACTATGGGTTCTGGCAATAGTACAAGAAAAAGCATATGAAAGATATCAGAGACGCCGGTTTAGATAAAGAAACAGACAATATGGGAAACGTACAGGGCAAGTAGTATGCCTATATGGAAATCAGCTAGAGAAATAGTAAAAGACAAAGAAGGCACGTTAGCTGTGGGAAGAAGAATGTAGTAAGGTGTTTAGAATTTTGGGAGTCTTAGACCAGCAAGTTTGGGGAAAAGATTCAGAGCTAGTCAAAAGGTTGTATAAAAATATGTTAGACAGATGGATTAAGGCAAGTATAGATACGGCAGTAAGGGGTTATCAGAGAAAGGGAATCCTCTTATAGTTTGTGTCCCTCTGGGACATAAAGTAAGTTCATGCAAAATCTGTGGACAATTATGTGACAAATAACCACTATTGTTTGTCTTGTAAGTCTTGTTGTTATGTAAACTAATCTTTGTTGTACGTCTTAGTGTTCTTGTAATGTCTAATTTCTAAGTGTAAGAAAGTTATACCCCACTCACATCTGTGGGGGTTCAAAAGAACAATGAAGTATATATATACTGGGTGTTTTTTTTTTTTGGTTTTTTTTTCCTGAGTGTAAAGTTGATGTAAGCAATTTTAGCTGAAGGTTATAGTAAAGAAAAAAGCAAGTCAATGAATTAAGGAAAGGTAGAAGGTTTAACAATGAACGGTGATAATAGTTGCTATCTGGAGTGGTGAATATCAGTATGTGGGTAGAAATGGGCATAAGTTGTATTGTGTTTGTCATTGGGTAGCCTATTCTGAGCGAATCGTGTAAAAACCGCGGTACTAAGAGTTTTTCTTATCTATACATAATTCGCTCATTATTGGAAGTCTGGTGTACAGTAAATACAATCCCAATTTCTACTTCACATATTATCAGTCCGTATAGGAATGAAAAAAAAAAAAAAAAAAAACCCCTTAGTGAGTGTGAATTTGCAGTTTAGAAGATGTTTACAGGCAGTGGAACCAGTTATACAGCTATTTGTCTGGAGAAGTTTCTGTGTTCTATAGAAGATAAGATACATTTCAAAGGGTGGGGAGTACTGGGCTTTAGAAGACCTACTTGTCTTTGCAAAGAAATGTGAATTAAGAATTGGTTATATTTGGCTACACAGGAAGTATGTTGTATTATATATATACTGTTCAATAGCTAAAAATGAAATGAGAAAAGAATTCAAAGCACAGGTATATAATGTTCTCTCATTGTGGGGTCAGTTCCCTCTTCCATCTTCACCCCCTCCTTCATCTCAATTCCAACCGTCTCCTCCCCACCCTATGCCAAGTCATCCACTCCAAGGTCAAACATTGGACTGGAGGAATGGACCTGCTGGCATTGTGGACAACAGAACCCGGATTGGAGAGAGAGCTGCCCTGCTTGCGGAGCTCCTCGGTGCAAACCGGTTATGCCTATGCTCACTAGATCCTAGGCTAGTGAGTGGAAGCATGAGGACAAGAAAGAGATGCAGGGAGCGGAGGGTGATATAGAAGCAGATGTAAAACAGGGAAGGCAGTGGGAACTATAATCTAAAATTATGTGAAAGACTATTGTGGCACAGATTGGGATAAAAATAAACATAAGAGAAGTAGTAGAGACGAGGGAAATAAGCATGGTTGGGAAGTACCGACATTTTTAGACAAGTGAGGAAGTACTGACACTTAAAAAGTAGTAACTGACATGCAAATGTTTTTGTCTTTATGTGTGTGTATTAATGAAGGGCCCGTATGAGAGTTAGATTGTGTTATATGGTGTATACTGTCCGGTGGCTAGAAACTAAATGAGGCAAGAAAGACCAAACACTGAGCCAGACCACAGGGGGTGGAGCTAGGTGATGTAAGGAGATGGGAGGGAAGAACAATAGGAAGAGGTCTTCCACCCTCAACACAGACCAGCCTAGGAGAGAAGTATACGTCTTGTAATTACTAATAATTAATGCTGTTTAAAGTCTGAATGTTTTAGTTGCTTATTAATATCTTAGCTATTGTTCTGTTTCATAGAGATAAAATTCAGTGTCATAGAAAGGAAGACAGACGCTGATGAAATAAGAAACTTGTAATGAATTATGTGAATTATACGGTCTTAAAAATAGAGAACATAAGGATTTTAAGATATATATATATATTTTTGCTTTTTTGGTAAATGTCAGTTCTGTGATTGGTTGGACGTCTATATCACTGCTAAATGCTGTTAGTACTGCACTGTCTCTGAGAGAATGTTCTGTAGGAGAGACATGCAGACGACCAGCATCGAAGGGGTGGAGCTAGATAATGTAAAAGTAGGTAATGTTTCATCCTTCTTTTGTCTACAAAGGAGGGGGTGAGGAGCTTGGGCAGTTAGGAAGTTGTTTTTTTTCCCTTCTCAAATTTGATGAGACATTGCAGGCAGGATCAGATTAATAATGAATTTGCTTAAAGAATATCATATTCCAATATGAATACATGTTTGTGGATTATTCTGCCTTGTTGTAATTCATGTCTGTTATTTGTACTAATATCTTACAAGCCTTATCTGCATCCATCAAATTTTCATCGGATGGATCGATACGGGTTGAGACCTCAAATGACAGTTCAGAGGAGGTTTTGTAAACTAACTGCTCTCTTGGTAGATCCGGCTCATGCATTTGTCTTGATAGCTACTGCAGAAACTCAGCTTTCCGCAGGTCCTGACAAATAGTAAGCCACCTCCAAGACAAACTCCAATTCCTGAGTCATTGCTTAGCACAAGGAACTGGATATCTGACATAGGTGATCCAGGTATTGCAGGTCAGCAATTTCAAAATTTTTAAATTTAATTTTTATATATATTTTTTTTTTTTGCAACAAGGTTCTGATCTATTTTAATAGAATACCAGCTTGATTATCTAACAGTAATTGGTGCAAGGGGTTTCAGGAATGCCAATTCAGCTGGCAGAAACTGAACCACTAGAGGTAATGTTTAAAGGGTCACGATGCCTCATGCGCTTCCTTGTGCTGGAAAGTCCTGAAAGCATATTGGGAACCGAAATGATGGGATCCTTGGGATCTTGTATCGAACTTCACTCGTCCGGTGAGGCTCGTATACACCCCAGGTCTGAAAGTCACCCGACCTTCGGTCGGATGGCAGCAGACCTAGCGACACCTCTCCCTGTCTTCACTTTTACGCACGCAGAGAAACAAGTTCTTAGTGTCGTTCCTTTGAGCCTTTGGGCTACCAGTCAGACGGACCTCGACAGACTGTCTGTATTTGTTTGTATTTAATTTCAGAGGAAAGCAGTACTGTTGGATAGTGCTGCCACAAGGGGCACAGTATAGCCCAATACCAGTTCACCAGATTCATGAAACTGGTATTAGACGCCTGGCCAATTCGCGAGGGCACCGCCCTCTTGTAATATGTTGATGATTTGTTTTTATTTTCTTTTATGTACTGCTGACACAAATAGTTACCTCAATGCATCACTAAGCCTTTTGTGTTTCCTCCATCAGAGTAGAATGGCTGCAAAGCCAGCAAAAAGAAACTTCTTAGATCACACCATGGTGATCTACACCCCACATGACATACATGGTATCCTGACACAGGTAAGCCGTAGACATCTGTCTCTTGCTAGACGGATCAAAATGGAACTTGCATTTACACTCTTCATCCAATGTCTCATTTCAACGTTGCACCACTTTGAATCCGGCCACCTTATTGCCATTAGGTGACACTGATTCAAATGGGGGAGTAAGTACAGAGAACCAGCGTTGCTTTTTGCAAATTCTCTGACTGATGAAGAGGAGGCCTTTTGACGCAGAACACCAGCATGATTGTGACAGCTGGGTTCGCACATGTCACTGACAAACCCCTCCTAAACCCCCACCTTGAAATGTTCGTGGATGGATCTAGATACCTGAATGACAAAGGAAGGTTTGTAACAGGTTTTGAAGTAGTCACACTGAATGAGATGCTTGTACAAAAGCCACTGCCGCCACACATGTCAGCGCAGGAACTGAGGCCTGTACGATTGCGAAAGGTACCACTGCTAACATCTACACTGATTCCAGGTACGCCTTTGGTACTGCACACGATTATGGACCCATTTGGCGGTCCAGGAGCTTTCTCACGGCACAAGGCAAGCCCATTAAGCTATCATGTTGCCAGGACAGGTGGCCATAATAAAGGTTAAAGCACACACGCAGGGGCAGTCACCAAAGAACAAGGGGATAGGGCAGCCAAGGCTGCAGCTCTCCTAGGACAGGACGCAAGACCCCTTGTGCTGTAAGTTGGATCTTGGTCCCACCACTCTTGTTGATTTGGGATTTGGCGTCCTACGGGACGTAGATGATGTACCAGCGGCTGCCTACCCCCACCTCGCCGTCCTAGCTCACGGGAAAGTGCATGCCTCTCGGAATGCCATGGTTTCTGTTATGGACAAGGTATGGTATGCTCCAGGGTTGGACAGGTTGGCGAAGGCATATGTGAAGGCATGTGAAGTGACCACTGTATCCTATTCAGAGATTACAAATCGATTACATCCAGCTTCCCAAATCAAGGCAGGTATGAGTACGTCCTTGTGTGCGTGGACCTGTTCAAAGCCACCGCACAATGTACAGTGGCTAAACTTGTGTCAGAACTTGTATGTAGATTTGGGGTACTAGAGACAATTGAGAGTGACAGAGGTACACAATTTACAGGTTAAGTGATGCGAGAGGTGATGTCAGCCTGGGAGTGGAACAAGCGTTTTACACTCCATACCACCCGCAGAGTTTAGACAAAGTTGAAAGAACTAAAATTATATGCTTAAGTTAAAAGAAGTGTTGTTTGGCTCTATGCCAAGATTAGGCCTGTACCATCCACAGGCCCTACAGCAGGGGTGTGATAAGGTTATTGAATATGTACAAGAACTATGTCGTAAACTGAAAATAACACCCGATCTAGTGTTTTCCCCAATTCCAGACCCTGACAACCTAGAGGGGACTCATTTCTTGCCACCTGGAGATTGGGTGGTCGCAAAAAGACACGTAATAAAGGCCTTGGACCCAAGGTTTGACGGACAATACCAAGTTCTGTTGTCAACACCTACTTCTGTAAAAGTGGATACATGCCTCCCACTGCAAGAAAGTTCCCGAGCCAGAGGAAAAGTGATGGGTGGGATCCCGGCGTTGTTTGGGTGGGGGAGGTAATGGACATTTTGACTTTGACATCTACATTTTGTCTTATTGGACTGTCTTCTTATTGGGAAACACCACTACGAACGATCCACATGGACAAGCGATGGACTGGATGGGCAAATATTTCCCACACATGTATGCCCAACCTCAGGAGTGGAGAGGACATTTTGCGGACTTTTCTATTATCTGTCCCCACTCCTGTAGAGACTCTTCGAGACATACGCTCAATAGTTCACAATGATAGTGATGTAGTAGATGACAATGTTGTTCAGGAAAACACCTTCCTTAATTTATTTGAATATTGTTCCCATTGCGATACCATTGAATATATACATTGGACGAATATAACTCGGTTTTAGGTGAGAAATGTTGCTTGGCTGAAGAATGTTGTAATTTTACTTGTGACTCTAATGAAATCGGGAAATGCCAACGAATTAAGGCAACAGAAGTAACAGCTACTCTGCAATCGTCCGACTAGTATAATCTTATGTGTATATATATATATATATATATATATATATATATATATATTGCAATTAAGGTAATAATTTTATGAATAGCTAAATGTACTGAATGCCGATTTTCTACACCCCTTTAAGTGTCTAATATGACGATGACGATATTGATGTTGATAAATCTAAGATTACTTGATTGACTTGCAATATTTAATTTTATGTCTTCATATCTTGATGGACATAGAGTGCACCATTCCTACCTGGGAACCCGGCACCTATGGGTGACAGAACCAGGAGATAATGGTGGCTCTGATGTCCAAATGGGGGAATGATAGGGGTCAATCAATATTAATCAATAACCTAACATAAGAAAGATAAGGAAACAGTGTAATGAATGTGACATTAGTTATTTGGTTATATAATGTTATGTATTATATGTAAAACATTCCGGAAGTTGCTAGTAGAATTTGGATATAGAATCATATGTAAAAAGGTATATTCAAGCGTTTTTTTGAATATTGATTTTAAAATACTAAATGTATGACTAATTAGATTTTATTCAGTTATCTTACTGAATACCAACTTACCAACTTTGTGCTGACTTCCGAGTAGGTGGCTGAACCAGTTTTGTCTATGTGAAAATTAGAAACAATGTCCCCTCTTTTGATGTGCAAATTGCTGATGAACTTTGAAGATTACAGTTCTTCCCAAACAAGAAATGTAATTAACAAAACCTGTATTATCACACTGTAACTGTTTCCATGTCTACTTCAAACAGTTTTGTTGATACCTTTTGTTTAGAAAAGCTTGTTGATTTACAGTTGCCAAAAGTACTTTGTAACCAGGCATCAGGTAACATTTGGAAACGCCTTCTTTACAACTTGCATATAAACTAGCAATGTACAACAATAAACAGAATTCATTCTGATTTACTAAGTCTGTGTATAGTGGGTCATTATGGTTCTCAACTATGAGTACTCTATATAATATTTCCTCTTAATTTGGATACAGGCAACATTCGCATTTCGGTCTGCGTTCCAGACCCCCCACATCCTCAGTATATACACACACACACGGTGGATTCTCCTCAGTATATACACACACACACACACGGTGGATTCTCCTCAGTATATACACACACACACACACGGTGGATTCTCCTCAGTATATACACACACACACGGTGGATTCTCCTCAGTATATACACACACACACGGTGGATTCTCCTCAGTATATACACACACACACGGTGGATTCTCCTCAGTATATACACACACACACGGTGGATTCTCCTCAGTATATACACACACACACGGTGGATTCTCCTCAGTATATACACACACACACGGTGGATTCTCCTCAGTATATACACACACACACGGTGGATTCTCCTCAGTATATACACACACACACACACACGGTGGATTCTCCTCAGTATATACACACACACACACACACACACACGGTGGATTCTCCTCAGTATATACACACACACACACACACGGTGGATTCTCCTCAGTATATACACACACACACACACACGGTGGATTCTCCTCAGTATATACACACACACACACACACGGTGGATTCTCCTCAGTATATACACACACACACACACACACACACACACGGTGGATTCTCCTCAGTATATACACACACACACACACACACACGGTGGATTCTCCTCAGTATATACACACACACACACGGTGGATTCTCCTCAGTATATACACACACACACACACACACACGGTGGATTCTCCTCAGTATATACACACACACACATGGTGGATTCTCCTCAGTATATACACACACACACATGGTGGATTCTCCTCAGTATATACACACACACACACACACACACGGTGGATTCTCCTCAGTATATACACACACACACACACACACGGTGGATTCTCCTCAGTATATACACACACGGTGGATTCTCCTCAGTATATACACACACACACACACACACACACACACGGTGGATTCTCCTCAGTATATACACACACACACACGGTGGATTCTCCTCAGTATATACACACACACACACGGTGGATTCTCCTCAGTATATACACACACACACACGGTGGATTCTCCTCAGTATATACACACACACACACGGTGGATTCTCCTCAGTATATACACACACACACACGGTGGATTCTCCTCAGTATATACACACACACACACGGTGGATTCTCCTCAGTATATACACACACACACACACACACACACACGGTGGATTCTCCTCAGTATATACACACACACACACACACACACACGGTGGATTCTCCTCAGTATATACACACACACACACACACGGTGGATTCTCCTCAGTATATACACACACACACACACACACACACACGGTGGATTCTCCTCAGTATATACACACACACACACACACGATGGATTCTCCTCAGTATATACACACACACACACACACGATGGATTCTCCTCAGTATATACACACACACACACACACGGTGGATTCTCCTCAGTATATACACACACACACACACACGGTGGATTCTCCTCAGTATATACACACACACACACGGTGGATTCTCCTCAGTATATACACACACACGGTGGATTCTCCTCAGTATATACACACACACACACACACGGTGGATTCTCCTCAGTATATACACACACACACACGGTGGATTCTCCTCAGTATATACACACACACACACGGTGGATTCTCCTCAGTATATACACACACACACACACGGTGGATTCTCCTCAGTATATACACACACACACACGGTGGATTCTCCTCAGTATATACACACACACGGTGGATTCTCCTCAGTATATACACACACACGGTGGATTCTCCTCAGTATATACACACACACGGTGGATTCTCCTCAGTATATACACACACACGGTGGATTCTCCTCAGTATATACACACACACACACACACACACGGTGGATTCTCCTCAGTATATACACACACACACACACACACACACACACACACACGGTGGATTCTCCTCAGTATATACACACACACACACACACACACACGGTGGATTCTCCTCAGTATATACACACACACACACACACACACACACACACACACGGTGGATTCTCCTCAGTATATACACACACACACACACGGTGGATTCTCCTCAGTATATACACACACACACACACGGTGGATTCTCCTCAGTATATACACACACACACACACGGTGGATTCTCCTCAGTATATACACACACACACACACGGTGGATTCTCCTCAGTATATACACACACACACACGGTGGATTCTCCTCAGTATATACACACACACACACACACACACGGTGGATTCTCCTCAGTATATACACACACACACACGGTGGATTCTCCTCAGTATATACA